>NC_052165.1:93375257-93463070 GCF_902713615.1 Scyliorhinus canicula | reverse complement strand
CACACAACACTATGGGAAAATTTTGTATACTAAGGGCAATTTATCAGGGCCAATCCACCTAACCTGCACATCTTTGGACTGTGGGAGGAAACCGGAGCACCCGGAGGAAACCCACGCACACACGGGAAGGATGTGCAGACTCCGCACAGACAGTGACCCAAGCCGGAATCGAACCTGGGACCCTGGAGCTGTGAAGCCATTGTGCTATCCACAATGCTACCGTGCTGCCCTGGTACCACTCCTGTTGACAGTGAGGACGAAAAGATCATTGCCAATGGCTCTGCAATTTCATCTCTTGCTTCCCATAGAATCCTTGGATATATCCCGTCAGGCCCGGGGGACTTGTCTATCCTCAAGTTTTTCAAAATGCCCAACACATCTTCCTTCCTAACAAGTATCTCCTCGAGCTTACCAGTCTGTTTCACACTCCAACAATATGGCCCCTCTCGTTTGTAAATATTGAAGAAAAGTACTCGTTCAAGATCTCTCCTATCTCTTCAGACTCAATACACAATCTCCCGCTACTGTCCTTGGTCGGACCTACCCTCGCTCTAGTCATTCTCATATTTCTCACATATGTGTAAAAGGCCTTGGGGTTTTCCTTGATTCTACCCGCCAAAGATTTTTCATGCCCTCTCTTAGCTCTCCTAATCCCTTTCTTCAGTTCCCTCCTGGCTATCTTGTATCCCTCCAGCGCCCTGTCTGAACCTTGTTTCCTCAGCCTTACATAAGTCTCCTTCTTCCTCTTAACAAGACATTCAACCTCTCTTGTCAACCATGGTTCCCTCACTCGACCATCTCTTCCCTGCTTGACAGTGATATACATATCAAAGACACGTAGTACCTGTTCCTTGAACAAGTTCCACATTTCACTTGTGTCCTTTCCTGACAGCCTATGTTCCCAACTTATGCACTTCAATTCTTGTCTGACAACATTGTATTTACCCTTCCCCCAATTGTAAACCTTGCCCTGTTGCATGCACCTATCCTTCTCCATTACTAAAGTGAAAGTCACAGAATTGTGGTCACTATCTCCAAAATGCTCCCCCACTAACAAATCTATCACCTGCCCTGGTTCATTACCAAGTACTAAATCCAATATGGCCTCCCCTCTGGTCGGACAATCTACATACTGTTAGAAAAGCTTCCTGGACACACTGCACAAACACCACCCCATCCAAACTATTTGATCTAAAGAGTTTCCACTCAATGTTTGGGAAGTTGAAGTCACCCATGACTACTACCCTGTGACTTCTGCACCTTTCCAAAATCTGTTTCCCAATCTGTTCCTCCACATCTCTGCTGCTATTGGGGGGCCTATAGAAAACTCCCAACAAGGTGACTGCTCCTTTCCTATTTCTGACTTCAACCCATACTACCTCAGTAGACAGATCCTCCTCAAACTGCCTTTCTGCAGCTGTTATACTATCTCTAATTAACAATGCCACCCCCCCCCCCACCTCTTTTACCATCCTCCCTAATCTTGTTGAAACATCTATAACCAGGGACCTCCAACAACCATTTCTGCCCCTCTTCTATCCAAGTTTCCATGATGGCCACCACATCATAGTCCCAAGTACCGATCCATGCCTTAAGTTCACCCCCCTTATTCCTGATGCTTCTTGCGTTGAAGTATACACACTTCAACCCATCCCCTTGCCTGCAAGTGCTCTCCTTTGTCAGTTTTACCTTCCCCACTCTATCACTACACGCTTTGGCGTCCTGAATATCGGCTTCCTTAGTTGCTGGACTACAAATCCGTTTCCCATTCCCCTGCCAAATTAGTTTAAACCCTCCCGAAGAGTACTAGAAAAGCTCCCTCCCAGGATATTGGTGCCCCTCTGGTTCAGATGCAAACCATCCTGCTTGTACAGGTCCCACCTTCCCCAGAATGCGCTCCAATTATCCAAATACCTGAAGCCCTCCCTCCTACACCATTCCTGCAGCCACGTGTTCAACTGCACTCTCTCCCTATTCCTAGCCTCGCTATCACGTGGCACCGGCAACAAACCAGAGATGACAACTCTGTCTGTCCTGGCCTTTAACTTCCAGCCTAACTCCCTAAACCCGTTTATTACCTCCGCACCCCTTTTCCTACCTACGTCGATGGTACCAATGTGCACCACGACTTCTGGCTGCTCACCCTCCCCCTTCAGGATCCTGAAGACACGATCCGAGACATCCCTGGCCCTGGCACCCGGGAGGCAACATACCTTCCGGGAGTCTCGCTCGCGACCACAGAATCTCCTATCCATTCCCCTAACCATTGAGTCTCCTATTACTATTGCTTTTCTATGCTCCCCCCTTCCCTTCTGAGCCCCAGAGCCAGACTCAGTGCCAGAGACCTGGCCGCTGGGGCCTTCCCCCGGTAGGTCATCCCCCCAACAGCATCCAAAACGGTATACTTGTTTTGAAGGGGAATGGCCACGAGGGATCCCTGCACTGTCTGCCTGTTAGTTTTCTTTCTCCTGACTGTAACCCAGCTACTCTTGTCCAGTACCTTGGGTGTGGCTACCTCCCTGTAACTCTTCTCGATAACCCCCTCTGCCTCCTGGATGATCTGAAGTTCATCGAGCTCCAGCTCCAGTTCCCTAACACGGTCTCTGAGGAGCTGGAGTTGGGTGCACTTCCCGCAGGTATAGTCAGCGGGGACACCGGTGATATCCCTCACCACCCACATCCTCCAGGAGGAGAATGCAACTGCTCTAGCCTCCATCCCCTCTGACCTTACAGAATATAGCTGCCCCGTGGACCAACTGGAACTCCGCCCTCCGACCCTGCTCCCAGTCAGCTGCAGTCTCTGTAAACTCCCGACTCCCTTCTCGCTCTTTGAGGAAATGAAATGGAAGGAGCTCCTTACTCCCTCCTCACCTAACTCCCTCAGTCACCAAACTCTCACTATCGCACTCAAATGCGCCAAAGTCCTGGCCAGGTTATAATTTCCGTGGGTCGCAATGTGGGGCAGGAGCCGGGTCTGGATCGGCAGAGCCGAGTCCGGAGCATAACGGAGGGGGACGAACCCGAGGAGATCGTTTGCTCACCCCCCCCCACCCTTCCCCCTCCTCCCTCTCCACCCCGCTCTCCCGGCTGGGCAACCTACAACACGTGGCACCATCTGCGGGGGGGGGAGGGGGGGGGGGGCTGGGGGTGGTGTTGCTAGTGGGTAAGGAGGGGTCGGCCATTTTCGACACGGAGAAACATCTCAGCTTGGAAGATGGCCGATCTTCGGTATTCCCGAGCTAGGCAGGGCTTGTGCAGGTTAGGTGGATTGGCCACTGGGGGATTTGTAGAAATGTGAGCTGTAAAACCGGCTAATCTTTTGAATACTGTCCACGACTGTGTCGAATGTTACTGCAAGTACTCTTACTGATATGCGGGTACACTCAGCGAGTTTGAAACAATCTCGTAACTGAGACCAGACGTGACGTAGGGAGTTTGAACGTTGGATAAAAGTCGTGGGAAAGATAATTAATACATTTGGGATAATTGATTGTCTAATTAATCAATCGCCTGTTAAGTGACTGACACTTTCCTGAATGAATAAGGGAGTCTCAGCTGAGAATTAGAACCAATGAAACTAAGGGGCTAAACACAGATAAGGATTCCCTTCAGAATGTGATCAGTTTAACTGATTAGAGAGAGGAACTTTCGCCGTCGGAGAATCCGTGAAGCATTCGTAGAAATTATTTTTCAGGCCCTTTGTTGAAATGACTTTTTAATTTTGTAAATCTGAAGTCACTTTTATCTTGAAGTTATTGCTTTTGCTCGTTGGTGTCTCAAGGACATTTAAAAGCAAGCAGGAAAAAGTATTTCCAGTTACTTCCGTGTGAATGTACCAAAATGTGTTCTCAAAGAAATAAACATTACTTTACCCTCATTCAACAGGACTGAGAACTTATCTATGAGCGAGAGAGAAGGCGAATCTTGTGCTGCTACGATCAATTGTCCCTTAGTGCCCAGGGATGTCCAGGTTAGGTGGATTGGCCATGATCAATTGTCTCTTAGTGCCCAGGGATGTCCAGGTTAGGTGGATTGGCCATGATCAATTATCCCTTAGTGCCCAGGGATGTCCAGGTTAGGTGGATTGGCCATGATCAATTGTCCCTTAGTGCCCAGGGATGTCCAGGTTAGGTGGACTGGCCGTGATCAATTGTCCCTTAGTGCCCAGGGATGTACAGGTTAGGTGGATTGGCCATGGTCAATTGTCCCTTAGTGTCCAGGGATGTACAGGTTAGGTGGATTGGCCATGATCAATTGTCCCTTAGTGCCCAGGGATGTACAGGTTAGGTGGATTGGCCATGGTCAATTGTCCCTTAGTGCCCAGGGATGTACAGGTTAGGTGGATTGGCCATGATGAATTGTCCCTTAGTGCCCAGGGATGTACAGGTTAGGTGGATTGGCCGTGATCAATTGTCCCTTAGTGCCCAGGGATGTACAGGTTAGGTGGATTGGCCACGATCAATTGTCCCTTAGTGCCCAGGGATGTACAGGTTAGGTGGATTGACCGTGGTCAATTGTCCCTTAGTGCCCAGGGATGTACAGGTTAGGTGGAATGGCCATGATCAATTGTCCCTTAGTGCCCAGGGATGTACAGGTTAGGTGGATTGGCCGTGATCAATTGTCCCTTAGTGCCCAGGGATGTACAGGTTAGGTTTGAAGGTTCGGTCCAGAGAGAACGGGCCGAGTGGCCTCCTTCTGCAGTGCGGTGATCCCATGGATCGGACGGTCAGCGTTGAGTACATGTGGGGGGGTGGGGGGGTGGGCGAGGGGGAGATCCCGGGAGTACGTGTGGTTGGGGGCGGGGGGGGGGGGGGGGGGGGGGGGGGGGAAGGGGGCGAGATCCCAGGAGTACATGTGAGGGCGAGGGGAATATTCCGGGAGTACGTGAGGGGCGAGGGGGATATTCTGGGAGTACGTGAGGGGCGAGGGGGATATTCCGGGAGTACGTGCGAGGGCGAGATTCCGGGATTCCATGCAAAACGAGTCAGTGGGAAAAGTAAAGTTTTTTAATCGTCAATTCAGATCCGACCTCGGGTGTGGCGTCGAGAGGGGAGGGGTGGGTGCGCTGTGGCGGAGGTGGGGGGGCGGGGGGGGTGGCCATGGGGTGATTGGATCTCCACAGCCGCTCCCCTGCCCGCACACCCACAAATACACCCTCCGCTGCGGCCCTCACCCCCCCCCCACCCCACCACCGCCCCCCCCACCCCCACCCCCACCCCCTCCCACCGCCTCAGCCCGCCACCCCTCCGCACCGGATAGCACGGGTTCCTATTTCTTCCTCTTGCGCCACTCCCACCAGCGTTTGCGGAGTAACTGGCGGGCGGCCTCCAGGCCCGAGAAGTAGAAGAGGGCCCAGAACTCGCGGTCGGAGGCTGGCACCCAGAGCAGGCGGGAGTCAGGCACTGCCAGGCGCAGGCCGGCGGGCGAGCTGTCCGCGGTGGCCAGGCTGGGCGAGGCCGAGAGGAGATCGATCAGGGCCTGTTCCTCAGGCTCCGGTTGCAGGATGGCCGAGAGGCCTGCCGCCCAGGGCGAGGGCGAGCTGGCCGGCCGAGGGGGGGAGGAGGGACGGCGAGACCGGGCCCGGCAAGGCGGCCCGCCCCGGGGGGGGCCGGTGGGGGGCGGCCGGGCGCCGGGGTGAGGGCGGGAAGCGGCAGGGGGAGGGGTGGCTGGCAACTGGCTCTTGCCTGCGTCGCCGGCGTGGAGCAGCAGCAATCCCGGCCGGTGGGCCAGGGCCTGGAAGTGCTCGAAGACCCAGAGGGAGGTGTTGGCGCGGCTCAGGGCAGTGGGATCGAGCGGTGCGCGGTGCCGCGGGGCGGGCGGTAGCTGGTCGGCCTTCACTGCGTCGCCTCGGGCCCGGGGTAGGCCGAACGGGCCCGAAGCCTGGGGCTCGCCACCCGGGCTGTGGCCCTGGCGCATCCCCTTTTCCTTCTCGTCCGCACTCGCGGTGCTCTCCTCCTCATCCTCCTCCTCGTCATCCTCGTCCTCCTCGTCCTCCTCGTCCTCCTCGTTGTCCTCGTCCTCCTCCTCCTCCTCGGTTTGGTCGCAGTCGCGCGAGTAGGCCGCCGGGCTGGAGTTGGAGAGCGCGGGCTGCGAGGACATGTCTGACTCCCTCGAGGTGACCTCCACGAGGCTGACGTCTGCGCCGTCCTCCCTCTGTCCGTCCTCCGGACCCAGGTCTGAGTCTCCGCCAAGGGTGGGTAGGTTCCCGTCCGACACCGGAGCCGCCGTTGCCTGGGAGACCGGGTTCCGGGACTGCTGGGAGTCGCCGGTCGCCGGAGAGAGTGACGTGCTTTCTTCTGCGTGGCTGCCCTGTTCCTCGCCTCCTGCCGACGTTGAGCTTCCAGAAGCTTCCTCCTCCTCCTCCTCCTCCTCCTCTGCTGGCTCCGAAGGCTCCTCCAGCTGCCTGACGGCCAGCGGGTCCCCGCCTTTCAGAGCTGCTGCTGCTGCTGCTGTAGCCGTCGCCATGGTGACGCACCGGCCTGCTGCCATTGTGACCCAGGAAGCTTCCATAACAGCCCTCCTCCTCCTCCTCCTCCCCTCCTCCTCCTCCCCCTCCCGCCCCAGAGCGAGTGGCAGGTCCCAATCGAGGGGCCAGCGGAGGGAGTCGAAGGCCCTCGGCGGTCGGGGGCGAGGGTCGTCGCTCTCGGGCCTGCTGCTGAGGTCTGAGGAGTCGTAGGAGATGGAGGAGGAGGAGGAGGAACAGAGGGGGCAGGAGGGAGCGGGGGAGAAGGGGGAGTGAGGTGGCAAGCATGCAGGCACCACCGAGGGACTGCCATCAGGGCGAGGAAGAGAGGGGGAGTCCATCTCGACTCCAGGGGACTCCACCCTGCTCCTTGGCAACTCCAGTAACTGGGCCAGACCGAGGGAGGAAACGTCGGACGCCGGGCTCTTCAGGGCCGCCGAGGGGCTGGACGGTGTCCCTGAGGGGGCTCCACATTGGGGGCTGGGGGCTGAGTGGATGCTGGGGGGCGAGAGAGTCCTGGGGTTGCTGCAAAGCACCCCACACCCGGGCGAGGCTTCTTGACTAGGCCGCAGGCCTGGATCATCTGGAGCTCCGCAGGGGTCACCCTGGGGCCACGGCACTGCGGTGCGGTGGGTTTCCCCGGAGGGAAGGCAGCTGGTCCACAGGGGGTACCTGGGGATCGGGATTGCTGGGGTCAAAGGGCAGGCCAGGCCTTTCTCCTGCTGCACGGTGGTCAGTGTCAGCGTCAGGCTCCGCAACTCTGGCCGAAGGGCTTTCAATTCAATGGTGGTGGTGCGCACAGATGGAGCTCCGGGCTGCGGAAGGGGGAGCGGACCGAGGAGCGGGCAGCAGGGGGCCTGGCTGACGGCAACGCCAGACGGTGGTCGGAGGGGGGAACCAGGGGGATCCGATGGCTTGGGCCTCGTAGACTGGACTTCCTTAGGGGTGGATTCAAAGAGATCGATATTGGGTTCTTCCAAGTCTGCATCTAGAGGCAAGATAGATCGGATTAGGCAACTCAGGAATATCATCAGCTATCTATCTACCTGCACCATTCACAGCAATTAACCTCATGTCTCCCCGTATCGCTCAATCCCCACCTACCCACCTTCTCCCCGTATCCCTCAATCCCAACCTACCCACCTTCTCCACGTATCCCTCAATCCCCCACCTACCCACCTTCTCCACGTATCCCTCAATCCCCCACCTACCCACCTTCTCCCCGTATCCCTCAATCCCCACCTACCCACCTCCTCCCCGTATCCCTCAATCCCCCACCTACCCACCTTCTCCCCGTATCCCTCAATCCCCACCTTCTCCCCGTATCCCTCAATCCCCACCTTCTCCCCGTATCGCTCAATCCCCACCTTCTCCCCGTATCACTCAATCCCCACCTTCTCCCCGTATCCCTCAATCCCCACCTTCTCCCCGTATCGCTCAATCCCCACCTTCTCCCCGTATCGCTCAATCCCCACCTTCTCCCCGTATCACTCAATCCCCACCTTCTCCCCGTATCGCTCAATCCCCACCTTCTCCCCGTATCCCTCAATCCCCCACCTACCCACCTTCTCCCCGTATCCCTCAATCCCCACATACCCAACTTCTCTCCGTATCCCTCAATCCCCCACCTACCCACCTTCTCCCCGTATCCCTCAATCCCCCACCTACCCACCTTCTCCCCGTATCCCTCAATCCCCCACCTACCCACCTTCTCCCCGTATCCCTCAATCCCCACCTACCCACCTCCTCCCCGTATCCCTCAATCCCCCACCTACCCACCTTCTCCCCGTATCCCTCAATCCCCACCTTCTCCCCGTATCCCTCAATCCCCACCTTCTCCCCGTATCGCTCAATCCCCACCTTCTCCCCGTATCACTCAATCCCCACCTTCTCCCCGTATCCCTCAATCCCCACCTTCTCCCCGTATCGCTCAATCCCCACCTTCTCCCCGTAGTCGCTCAATCCCCACCTTCTCCCCGTATCACTCAATCCCCACCTTCTCCCCGTATCGCTCAATCCCCACCTTCTCCCCGTATCCCTCAATCCCCCACCTACCCACCTTCTCCCCGTATCCCTCAATCCCCACAGACCCAACTTCTCTCCGTATCCCTCAATCCCCCACCTACCCACCTTCTCCCCGTATCCCTCAATCCCCCACCTACCCACTTTCTCCCCGTATCCCTCAATCCCACACCTACCCACCTTCTCCCCGTATCCCTCAATCCCCCACATACCCACCTTCTCCCCGTATCCCTCAATCTCCCACCTACCCACCTTCTCCCCGTATCCCTCAATCCCCCACCTACCCACCTTCTCCCCGTATCCCTCAACCCCCACCTACCCACCTTCTCCCCGTATCCCTCAATCCCCACCTACCCAACTTCTCTCCGTATCCCTCAATCCCCCACCTCCTCCCCGTATCCCTCATTCCCCACCTACCCACCTTCTCCCCGTATCCGTCAATCCCCCACATACCCACCTCCTCACCATCTCCCTCAACACCCCACCTACCCACCTTCTCCCTGTATCCCTCAATCCCCCACCTACCCACCTTCTCCCCGTATCCCTCAATCCCCCACCTACCCACCTTCTCCCCGTATCCCTCAATCCCTCACCTACCCACCTTCTCCCCGTATCCCTCAATCCCCCACCTACCCACCTTCTCCCCGTATCCCTCAATCCCCCACCTACCCAACTTCTCCCCATCTCCCTCATTCCCCCAGCTACCCACCTTCTCCCCGTATCCCACAATCCCCCACCTACCCACCTTCTCCCCGTATCCCTCAATCCCCCACCTACCCACCTCCTCCCCGTATCCCTCAACCCCCATCTACCCACCTTCTCCCCGCATCCCTCAATCCCCCACCTACCCACCTTCTCCCTGTATCCCTCATTCCCCCACCTACCCACCTTCTCCCCGTATCCCTCAATCCCCCACCTACCCAGCTTCTCCTCGTATCCCTCAATCCCCACCTACCCACCTTCTCCCCGTATCCCTCAATCCCCACTACCCACCTTCCGGTATCCCTCAATCTCCCACCTACCCACATTCTCCGCGAATCCCTCAATTCCCACCTACCCACCTTCTCCCCATATCCCTCAATCCCCCACCTACCCACCTTCTCCCCGTACCCTCAATCCCCCACCTACCCGCCTTCTCCCCGTATCGCTCAATCCCCACCTTCTCTCCGTATCCCTCAATCCCCCACCTACCCACCTTCTCCCCGTATCCCTCAGTCCTCCACCTACCCACCTTCTCCCCATATCCCTCAATCCCCCACCTACCCACCTTCTCCCCGTACCCTCAATCCCCCACCTACCCGCCTTCTCCCCGTATCCCTCAATCCCCCACCTACCCACCTTCTCCCCGTATCCCTAAATCCCCCACCTACCCACATTTTCCCCGTATACCTCAATCCCCCACCTACCCAACTCCTCCCCGCATCCCTCAATCCCCACCTACCCACCTTCTCCCCGTATCCCTCAATCCCCCACCTACCCACCTTCTCCCCGTATCCCTCAATCCCCACCTTCTCCCCGTATCGCTCAATCCCCACCTTCTCCCCGTATCGCTCAATCCCACCTTCTCCCCGTATCACTCAATCCCCACCTTCTCCCCGTATCGCTCAATCCCCACCTTCTCCCCGTATCCCTCAATCCCCCACCTACCCACCTTCTCCCCGTATCCCTCAATCCCCACATACCCAACTTCTCTCCGTATCCCTCAATCCCCCACCTACCCACCTTCTCCCCGTATCCCTCAATCCCCCACCTACCCACCTTCTCCCCGTATCCCTCAATCCCCCACCTACCCACCTTCTCCCCGTATCCCTCAATCCCCACCTACCCACCTCCTCCCCGTATCCCTCAATCCCCCACCTACCCACCTTCTCCCCGTATCCCTCAATCCCCACCTTCTCCCCGTATCGCTCAATCCCCACCTTCTCCCCGTATCGCTCAATCCCCACCTTCTCCCCGTATCACTCAATCCCCACCTTCTCCCCGTATCCCTCAATCCCCACCTTCTCCCCGTATCGCTCAATCCCCACCTTCTCCCCGTATCGCTCAATCCCCACCTTCTCCCCGTATCACTCAATTCCCACCTTCTCCCCGTATCGCTCAATCCCCACCTTCTCCCCGTATCCCTCAATCCCCCACCTACCCACCTTCTCCCCGTATCCCTCAATCCCCACATACCCAACTTCTCTCCGTATCCCTCAATCCCCCACCTACCCACCTTCTCCCCGTATCCCTCAATCCCCCACCTACCCACCTTCTCCCCGTATTCCTCAACCCCCACCTACCCACCTTCTCCCCGTATCCCTCAATCCCCCACCTACCCACTTTCTCCCCGTATCCCTCAATCCCACATCTACCCACCTTCTCCCCGTATCCCTCAATCCCCCACATACCCACCTTCTCCCCGTATCCCTCAATCTCCCACCTACCCACCTTCTCCCCGTATCCCTCAATCCCCCACCTACCCACCTTCTCCCCGTATTCCTCAACCCCCACCTACCCACCTTCTCCCCGTATCCCTCAATCCCCACCTACCCAACTTCTCTCCGTATCCCTCAATCCCCCACCTCCTCCCCGTATCCCTCATTCCCCACCTACCCACCTTCTCCCCGTATCCGTCAATCCCCCACATACCCACCTCCTCACCATCTCCCTCAACACCCCACCTACCCACCTTCTCCCTGTATCCCTCAATCCCCCACCTACCCACCTTCTCCCCGTATCCCTCAATCCCCCACCTACCCACCTTCTCCCCGTATCCCTCAATCCCTCACCTACTCACCTTCTCCCCGTATCCCTCAATCCCCCACCTACCCACCTTCTCCCCGTATCCCTCAATCCCCCACCTACCCAACTTCTCCCCATCTCCCTCATTCCCCCAGCTACCCACCTTCTCCCCGTATCCCACAATCCCCCACCTACCCACCTTCTCCCCGTATCCCTCAATCCCCCACCTACCCACCTCCTCCCCGTATCCCTCAACCCCCATCTACCCACCTTCTCCGCGCATCCCTCAATCCCCCACCTACCCACCTTCTCCCTGTATCCCTCATTCCCCCACCTACCCACCTTCTCCCCGTATCCCTCAATCCCCCACCTACCCAGCTTCTCCTCGTATCCCTCAATCCCCACCTACCCACCTTCTCCCCGTATCCCTCAATCCCCACCTACCCACCTTCCGGTATCCCTCAATCTCCCACCTACCCACATTCTCCGCGAATCCCTCAATTCCCACCTACCCACCTTCTCCCCATATCCCTCAATCCCCCACCTACCCACCTTCTCCCCGTACCCTCAATCCCCCACCTACCCGCCTTCTCCCCGTATCGCTCAATCCCCACCTTCTCTCCGTATCCCTCAATCCCCCACCTACCCACCTTCTCCCCGTATCCCTCAGTCCTCCACCTACCCACCTTCTCCCCATATCCCTCAATCCCCCACCTACCCACCTTCTCCCCGTACCCTCAATCCCCCACCTACCCGCCTTCTCCCCGTATCCCTCAATCCCCCACCTACCCACCTTCTCCCCGTATCCCTAAATCCCCCACCTACCCACATTTTCCCCGTATCCCTCAATCCCCCACCTACCCAACTCCTCCCCGCATCCCTCAATCCCCACCTACCCACCTTCTCCCCGTATCCCTCAATCCCCCACCTACCCACCTTCTCCCCGTATCCCTCAATCCCCCACCTACCCAACTTCTCCCCATCTCCCTCATTCCCCCAGCTACCCACCTTCTCCCCGTATCCCACAATCCCCCACCTACCCACCTTCTCCCCGTATCCCTCAATCCCCCACCTACCCACCTCCTCCCCGTATCCCTCAACCCCCATCTACCCACCTTCTCCGCGCATCCCTCAATCCCCCACCTACCCACCTTCTCCCTGTCTCCCTCAATCCCCCACCTACCCACCTTCTTCCCATATCCCTCAATCCCCCACCTACCCACCTTCTCCCCGTATCCCTCAATCCCCCACCTACCTACTTTCTCCCCGTATCCCTCAATCCCCACCTACCCACCTTCCCCCCGAATCCCTCAATCCCACACCTACCCACCGTCTCCCTGTGTCTCTCAATCCCCCACCTACCCACCTTCTCCCCGTCTCCCTCAATCCCCCACCTTCTCTCCGTCTCCCTCAATCCCCACCGACCCACCTTCTCCCCGTGTCCCTCAATCTCCCACCTACCCACCTTCTCCCCGTATACCTCAATCCCTCACCTACTCACCTTCTCCCCGTATCCCTCAATCCCCACCTACTCACCTTCTCCCCGTATCCCTCAATCCCCCACCTACCCACCTTCTCACTGATCCATCAATCCCCACCTAACCACATCCTCCCCATATTGCTCGGAATTGTAATTCTGTCAATATTATCGAGTGATATGAACCAGCAGAGGCCATTCGGTAACTCTGTTCTCTGCTGCTATTCTGTCAGATTATTGATTGTTAGATTCGGAACCGGGTCCACCAGTAACACAAATCTCCCAGATTCAGTTTGAATAATACTCCAGATTCAGTCTGCGGGCATTTGGAATTAATTGGCCAGAGACTTAATTTGCTCACTCTCCACAGTGCTCCCAGTGTGGTCTAACTGAGGGATATGGAGACCAGAACTGTGCACAGTGCTCCCAGTGTGGTCTAACTGAGGGATATGGAGACCAGAACTGTGCACAGTGCTCCCAGTGTGGTCTAACTGAGGGATATGGAGACCAGAACTGTGCACAGTGCTCCCAGTGTGGTCTAACTGAGGGATATGGAGACCAGAACTGTGCAAAGTGCTCCCAGTGTGGTCTAACCGAGGGATATGGAGACCAGAACTGTGCAAAGTGCTCCCAGTGTGGTCTGAGGGATATGGAGACCAGAACTGTGCACAGTGCTCCCAGTGTAGTCTAACTGAGGGATAAAGGGACCAGAACTGTGCACAGTGCTCCCAGTGTGGTCTAACTGAGGGATATAGGGACCAGAACTGTGCACAGTGCTCCCAGTGTGGTCTGAGGGATATGGAGACCAGAACTGTGCACGGTGCTCCCAGTGTGGTCTAACCAAGGGATATGGAGACCAGAACTGTGCACAGTGCTCCCAGTGTGGTCTAACTGAGGGATATGGAGACCAGAACTGTGCACAGTGCTCCCATGGTCTAACTGAAGGATATGGAGACCAGAACTGTGCACAGTGCTCCCAGTGTGGTCTAACTGAGGGATATGGAGACCAGAACTGTGCACAGTGCTCCCATGGTCTAACTGAAGGATATGGAGACCAGAACTGTGCACAGTGCTCCCAGTGTGGTGTAACTGAGGGATATGGAGACCAGAACTGTGCACAGTGCTCCCATGGTCTAACTGAAGAATATGGAGACCAGAACTGTGCACAGTGCTCCCAGTGTGGTCTAACTGAGGGATATGGAGACCAGAACTGTGCACAGTGCTCCCAGTGTGGTCTAACCGAGGGATATGGAGACCAGAACTGTACACGGTGCTCCCAGTGTGGTCTAACTGAGGGATATGGAGACCAGAACTGTGCACAGTGCTCCCAGTGTTGTCCAGGTAATATTCCACACAATGCTCCGAGGGGTATATGGTGACTGCATTAACTCTTCCGGCATTACTTCTGTCAGGCCCAACCAACAACCCAAGCACCCATACCATGGAGGATGCCGTCTTGCACAGGTCGCTGGGCACCGGGTGAGGTCTGTGCATCGGAGAATCGCTGAGGTCCGGTTTCCTTCTCTTCGGAGTGAAGGGAGAGAGTCTGGGTGCAGACGGACTTGTTCCCCCCCAGCTCCCGGATTGCCAGGCCATAGAGTTCCAAAAGACCGTACTGTGTCCAGTCCTCCGACAAGGGCAGCTCGAGGTGGAAGAGCTGGGAGTCACACTCGTTGGCATCATCGGAATCCTGGAGGGAAGAGAAAATTGGAGGGAACACCCAACAAACCATTAACGTGGCAATCATCACTCACAACCTGACCACTCACAACCAGCTGTTCGGAAACTGCAGAGGGAGCTTTACTCTGTATCTAACCCCGTGCAGTAGCTGTCCTGGGAGTGTTTGATGGGGACAGTGTAGAGGGAGCTTTACTCTGTATCTAACCCCGTGCTGTACCTGTCCTGGGAGTGTTTGATGGGGACAGTGTAGAGGGAGATTTACTCTGTATCTTACCCCGTGCTGTACCTGTCCTGGGAGTGTTTGATGGGGACAGTGTAGAGGGAGCTTTACTCTGTATCTAACCCCGTGCTGTAGCTGTCCTGGGAGTGTTTGATGGGGACAGTGTAGAGGGAACTTTACTCTGTATCTAACCCCGTGCTGTACCTGTCCTGGGAGTGTTTGATGGGGACAGTGTAGAGGGAGCTTTACTCTGTATCTAACCCCGTGCTGTACCTGCCCTGGGAGTGTTTGATGGGGACAGTGTAGAGGGAGCTTTACTCTGTATCTAACCCCGTGCTGTAGCTGTCCTGGGAGTGTTTGATGGGGACAGTATAGAGAGAGCTTTACTCTGTATCTAAACCCGTGCTGTACCTGTCCTGGGAGTGTTTGATGGGGACAGTGTGGAGGGAGGTTTACTCTGTATCTAACCCCGTGCTGTACCTGTCCTGGGAGTGTTTGATGGGGACAGTGTAGAGGGAGCTTTACTCTGTATATAACCCCGTGCTGTACCTGTCCTGAGAGTGTTTGATGGGCACAGTGTGAGGGAGCTTTACTCTGTATCTCACCCCGTGCTGTACCTGTCCTGGGAGTGTTTGATGGGGACAGTGTGAGGGAGCTTTACTCTGTATCTAACCCCGTGCTGTACCTGTCCTGGGAGTATTTGATGGGGGCAGTGTAGAGGGAGCTTTACTCTGTATCCAACCCTGTGCTGTACCTGTCCTGGGAGTGTTTGATGGAACAGTGTGAGGGAGCTTTACTCTGTATCTAACCCGTGCTGTACCTGTCCTGGGAGTGTTTGATGGGGGCAGTGTAGAGGGAGCTTTACTCTGTATCTAACCCCGTGCTGTACCTGTCCTGGGAGTGTTTGATGGGGACAGTGTAGAGGGAGCTTTACTCTGTATCTAACCCCATGCTGTACCTGTCCTGGGAGTGTTTGATGGGGATAGTGTAGAGGGAGCTTTACTCTGCATCTAACCCCGTGCTGTACCTGTTCTGGGAGTGTTTGGTGGGGACAGTGTGGAGGGATCTTTACTCTGTATCTAACCCCGTGCTGTACCTATCCTGGGAGTGTTTGATGGGGACAGTGTAGAGGGAGCTTTACTCTGTATCTAACCCCGTGCTGTACCTGTCCTGAGAGTGTTTGAAGGGGACAGTGTAGAGGGAGCTTTACTCTGTATCTAACCCCGTGCTGTACCTGTCCTGGGAGTGTTTGACGGGGACAGTGTAGAGGGAGCTTTACTCTGTATCTAACCCCGTGCTGTACCTGTCCTGGGAGTGTTTGATGGGGACAATGTGGAGGGAGCTTTACTCTGTATCTCACCCCGTGCTGTACCTGTCCTGGGAGTGTTTGATGGGGACAGTGTGAGGGAGCTTTACTCTGTATCTAACCCCGTGCTGTACCTGTCCTGGGAGTGTTTGATGGGGACAGTGTAGAGGGAGCTTTACTCTGTATCTAACCCCGTGCTGTACCTGTCCTGGGAGTGTTTGATGGGGACAATGTGGAGGGAGCTTTACTCTGTATCTAACCCCGTGCTGAGAAAATGCTGGAAAATCTCAGCAAGTCTGGCAGCATCTGTAGGGAGGTAACCGAGCTAACGTTTCTAGTCCGATGACTCTTTGTCAAAGCTAACAGACAGACAAAGTGGGAAATATTTATACTGTGGAGTGAGAATGAAAGATGAGCCATAGCCACAGAAACCCAGGGAAACTTGGTGCTAATGGCCACAGATACCAAAGGGAAAGAGTGTTAATGGCAGTCCTCAGAGAGAACAAAGGATGTGAAAGGTCAAACAGCAGAGAAACTAACATCAGAGGGTAAACTGTAGGTGTGGGTGGGGGGGGGGGGGGGGGGAAGAAAAGGGGAGAAAGGGTAAGGAATGGTGGATAAGATTGGAGGGGGGGGGTGTAAATATATATTAAGAAAGACATGAAAGAAAGAAATGATAAGAGCCAATTAAAATAAAATAGGATGAAAACAAATGAGTCCTTTTGGGGTAGAGCTAATCATCTGAAGTTGTTGAATTTGATGTTCAGGCCGGAAGGCTGTAGTGTGCCTAACCGGAAGATGAGATGTTGTTCCTCCAGTTTGCGCTGTGCTTCACTGGAACATTGCAGCTGGCCAAGAACAGACATGTGGGCATGGGAGCAGGGTCTTGTGTTAAAATGGCAAGCAACAGGAAGGTCAGGGTCCTGAATGCGCACAGACCGAAGATGCTCAGCAAAGCGATCACCCAGTCTGCGTTTGGTCTCTCCGATATAGAGGAGACCATATTGGGAGCAGCGAATGTAATAGGCCAGATTGGAAGAGATGCAAGGGAAACGCTGCTTAACCTGGAATGAGTGTTTTGGGTCTGGGATGTTAAGCATGAAAGAGGTAAAGGGGCAGGTGTTACACCTTCTGCGATAGCATGGGAAGGTGCCATGGGTGATGGGAGAGGTACTGGGTATGGTGGAGGAGTGGACTAGATTGTCTCGGAGGGAACGGTCTCTGCGGAATGCTGACAGAGGGAGTGAAGGGAGGATGTGTTTGGTGGTGGCATCACGCTGGAGTTGGCGAAAATGGCGGAGGATTATGCTTTGCTTACGGAGGCTGGTGGGATGAAATGTGAGAACGAGGGGGACTCTATCCTTGTTCTGGGAGGGAGTGGAGGGGGTGAGGGTAGTGGCACAGGAGATGGACCGCACACTGTTGAGGGCCCTGTCAACGACTGGAGGTGGTAAATCACGGTTGAGGAAGAAGGAACACATTTTTGAAGCACCATTTTGGAAATTAGCAGCAATCGGAACTCTACCCGGGTCCCCTCCCACAACTCCTTCACCGATACATTGATGACTATTTTGGTGCCGCTTCATGCTCTCGCCCAGACCTGGAAAAATTCATCATCTTCGCTTCCAGTTTCCACCCATCCATCACTTTCACCTGGACAATCTCAGACACTTCCCGTCCTTTCCTTGATCTTTCTGTCTCCATTTCTGGCAATAGACTATCTACTAATACCCACTACAAGCCCACTGACTCCCACAGCTATCTGGACTACAGCTCTTCGCCCCCTACACCCTGTAAGGACTCCATCCCTTTCTCCCAACTCCTTCTCCTCCGTCGCATTTGTTCCGACGAAGCCACTTTCCAAAATGGTGCCTCGAAAATGTGTTCCTTCTTCCTCCACCGTGATTTCCCACCTACAGTCATTGACAGGGCCCTCAACAGTGTGCGGTCCATCTCCCCCGCCACTACCCTCGCCCCCTCCCAGAACAAGGATAGAGTCCCCCTCGTTCTCACATTTCATCCCACCAGCCTCCATATGCAAATCATAATCCTCCGCCATTTTCGCCAACTCCAGCGTGATGTCACCACCAAACACATCCTCCCTTCACTCCCTCTGTCAGAATTCCGCAGAGACCATTCCCTCCGAGACAAACTAGTCCACTCCTCCACCATACCCAGTACCTCTCCCATCACCCATGGCACCTTCCCATGCAATCGCAGAAGGTGTAACACCTGCCCCTTTACCTCTTTCATGCTTAACATTCCAGGCCCAAAACACTCATTCCAGGTTAAGCAGCGTTTCACTTGCATCTCTTCCAATCTGGTCTACTGCATTCGCTGCTCCCAATGTGGTCTCCTCTATATCGGAGAGACCAAACGCAGACTGGGTGATCGCTTTGCTGAGCATCTTCGGTCTGTGCGCATTCAGGACCCTGACCTTCCTGTTGCCATTTTAACACAAGACCCTGCTCCCATGCCCACATGTCTGTTCTTGGCCAGCTGCAATGTTCCAGAGAATTGCAACGCGAACTGGAGGAACAACATCTCATCTTCCGGTTAGGCTCGCTACAGCCTTCCGGCCTGAACATCAAATTCAACAACTTCAGCCCCACCTCAACCCATTTGTTTTCATCCCATTTCATTTTAACCGTCTTTTACCATTTCTTTCTTTCTTGTCTTTCTTAATATATATTAAACGCCCCCAATCTTATCCACCATTCCTTACCCTTTCTCCTCTTTTCTTCCCCCCCCCCCCACCCCCCCCCCCCCCCCCCCCCCCCCCCCACCCACACCTACAGTTTACCCTCTGATGTTAGTTTCTCTGCTGTTTGACCTTTCACATCTTTTGTCCTCTCTGGGGACTGCCATTAACACACTTTCCCCTTTGGTATCTGTGGCCATTAGCACCCAGTTACCCTGGGTTCCTGTGGCTCTGACTCATCTTTCATTCTCACTCCACAGTATGAATATTTCCCACGTTGTCTGTCTGTTAGCTTTGACAAAGAGTCATCGGACTCGAAACGTTAGCTCGTTTCTCTCCCTACAGATGCTGCCAGACTTGCTGAGATTTTCCAGCATTTTCCCTTACGTTTCAGATTCCAGCATCCGCAATAATTTGCTTTTATTTATTATTATTTATGTAGTTGGAGCTTTACTCTGTATCTAACCCCGTGCTGTACCTGTCCTGGGAGTGTTTGATGGGGACAGTGTAGAGGGAGCTTTACTCTGTATCTAACCCCGTGCTGTACCTGTCCTGGGAGTGTTTGATGGGGACAGTGTAGAGGGAGCTTTACTCTGTATCTAACCCAGTGCTGTACCTGTCCTGGGAGTGTTTGATGGGGACAGTGTAGAGGGAGTTTTACTCTGTATCTAACCCGGTGCTGTACCTGTCCTGGGAGGGTTTGATGGGGACAGTGTACAGGGAGCTTTACTCTGTATCTAACCCCGTGCTGTCCCTGTCCTGGGAGTGTTTGATGGGGACAGTGTAGAGGGAGCTTTACTCTGTATCTAACCCCATGCTGTACCTGTCCTGGGAGTGTTTGATGGGGACAGTGTAGAGGGAGCTTTACTCTGTATCCAACCCTCTGCTGTACCTGTCCTGGGAGTGTTTGATGGGGACAGTGTAGAGGGAGCTTTACTCTGTATCTAACCCCGTGCTGTACCTGTCCTGGGAGTGTTTGATGGGGACAGTGTAGAGGGAGCTTTACTCTGTATCTAACCCCGTTCTGTACCTGTCCTGGGAGTGTTTGATGGGGACAGTGTAGAGGGAGCTTTACTCTGTATCTAACCCCGTGCTGTACCTGTCCTGGGAGTGTTTGATGGGGACAGTGTAGAGGGAGCTTTACTCTGTATCTAACCCCGTGCTGTACCTGTCCTGGGAGTGTTCGATGGGGACAGTGTAGAGGGAGCTTTACTCTGTATCTAACCCGGTGCTGTACCTGTCCTGGGAGTGTTTGATGGGGACTGTGTAGAGGGAGCTTTACTCTGTATTGAACCCCGTGCTGTACCTGTCCTGGGAGTGTTTGATGGGGATAGTGTAGAGGGAGCTTTACTCTGTATCTAACCCCGTGCTGTACCTGTCGTGGGAGTGTTTGATGGGGACAGTGTAGAGGGAGCTGTGTGTGTAACCTCTGTCCTTTGCTGAGGTAATCGGTGTGCGATGAGGGTGATGCTGCAGATTTGGTATACGTGGTGTACAAAATGCATTATCGGCAGTGACATTGAGCTAAACAATGGAAATTGGGACAGTGTGGACATTAATACGGAATATTCCGAGTGTCGGAAAACAGAGAGGAGTGCTTAAGGGAAGATATTTGACCTGGAAGTTTCAATAAGCGGTATTCCCCGGGGTCTGAGTTGGGACCCTTTTGGTTGAGATGGATTTACCGTGAAGATTAGAGCATGAGGTAGATTTTGGAACTCGTATCATGCTTAGAAAGTCTGTTTACACCTGTCAAAGATTAACCGGGGCGAAGGAGGGGTGTGTTAAAGTGAACCTTTTCAACTTTATTCATCTGTTCACATTGTTATGGGAGCGGTGTTTTCAGAACCCCAAAATGTACCATGGAGTTCAACCAACCTCTCCCTTTAATGTATTGTTGCTTTTGAAGTACACGGCTTGTTCCCCAGGTGTGGTATTACAATTATGGACACGTGGGATTTTAAACACAAAACAATGTTTATTCCATGAATTCAACTTAACCTTTTTAAATAAACATTGGATCCCTTACCACCCCTTACTTCAAAGATAACCCCAAAAATAATACAACACTAAATAATCCCTCAAAATGTTCCTTCAAACCTTCAAAATACTTAACACCTTTAAGCAGAAACACATCAGGTTAAAGACATTACTATTATGAGTTTAAATCACCCAAATGATTCAGAGATAGTCTTTCCTGGCAGAGATCACAGCAGACCCAGCTCACTGCAAACACAGACACACCCAACTTTTTTCCTCAAAACTGAAACTAAAAGCAGAAGTGAGGTCAGCTCAGCTCCCCCCCCCCCCCCCCCCCCCCCCCCACCCTCTGACATCACTTCAGTAATATGAGCTGCCCGATTTCTTAAAGGTACACTGCTTAAACATTCATTTCTTAAAGGTACTCTCACATGACAATAGCTAATCGCGCGTCCGTTAATCAAAACCTTGCCATCGGCCAAACTGAGACCATAATGTGCAGAGCTGGAACGGGAGTGCCTGAGTCCCGTGGCGACGGATTCGAGCGGAGTGTTCGAGAGCGAATTGAGAAAACGAAGAGACGGGGGAACATAAAAAATAGGAGCAGAAGGAGGCCGTTCGGCCCTTCGAGGCTGCTCCGCCATTCATTATGGATCATGGCTGATCATCCAACTCCACAGCCTAATCCCGCCCTCCCCCCATTTCCTTTGACCCTCTTCGCCCTAAATGCGATATCCAACTGCTTCTTGGAAACATTCAATGTTTTGGCCTCAACTACTCCCCGCGGTACCGAATTCCACAGGCCGACTTCTCTCTGGGTGAAGACATTTCTCCTCATCTCTGTCCTAAATGGTCTACCCCGTATCCTCAGACTGTGACCCCTGGTTCTGGACACCCCCCACCATCGGGAACATCCTTCCTGAATCTACCCTGTCCAGTCCTGTTAGTTTGATACGTTTCTATGAGATTTCCCCTCATTCTTCTGAACTCCAGCAAATACAATCCTGACCGATTTAATCTCTCCTCATACCATCCCAGGAATCAGTCTGGTAAACCTTCGCTGCTCTCCCTCCAGAGCTAGAACATCCTTCCTCAGATAAGGAGACCCAAACTGCCCCCAATACTCCAGCTGTGGCCTCACCAAGGCCCTGTATATTTGCAGCAACACATCCCTGCTCCTGTACTCAAATCCTCTCGCTGAGAAGGCCAACAGACCATTGGCCTTCTTGACCGCCTGCTGTACCTGCACGCTTACCTTCAGCGACTGGAGTACGAGGACACCCAGGTCCCGTTGCACATTCCCCTCTCCTAATTTATGGCCATTCAGATAATAGTCTGCCTTCTCGTTTTGCTACCAAAGTGGAGAACCTTGCATTCACACTGCATCTGCCATTAATTCACCCACTCACTCAGCCTGTCCAAATCACACTGAAGGATCTCTGCATCCTCCTCACAGCTCACCCTCCCACCCAACATGGGTGTCAGCTACAGGGTCACGGGGAGAAGGCAGCGTGGGATTAGTTGATTGGTCCGTTCAGAGTCTTCAAGATGGGCAGTTAGGTGGCGGATGCAGATCAGTGCTGAAACTGAATTGGACCCAGCCACATTAACAGTCTGGCTACCAGGGCAGGTCAAAGGTTAGGAATCCTACGACTAGTAACTCACCTCCTGTCCCTCTTCAAAGCCTGTCCACCATCTACAAGGACACAAGTCAGGAGTGTGATGGGACCCTCTCCACTTGCCTGGATGAGTGCGGCTCCCAACAACACTCGAGAAGCTCGACACCATCCAGGACAAAGCAGCTCCCGCTCGATTACTCCCCCTAGCACAAACATTCAAACCCTCCACCACCGACAAACAGCGGCAGCCGTGTGTACCATCGACAAGGTGCACTGCAGCAACTCACCAAGAGGCTCCTCAGGCAGCACCTTCCAAACCCATGACCACTACCATCTGGAAAGGACAAGGGCAGCAGATACCTGGGAACCCCACCACCTGGAGATTCCCCTCCAAGTCACTCACCGCCCTGACTGGGAAATATATCGGCCGTTCCTTCACTCTCTCTGGGACAACATCCTGGAGCTCCCTCCCTAACAGCACAGTGGGTGTACCTACACCTCAAGGACTTCAGGGGTTCAAGAAGGCAACTCACCCACCACCTTCTGAAGGGCAACGTCAGACCTCAGCCTGGAATACTGTGATCCGTTCTGGGAGTCACACTAGAGGAAGAAGGTGAACGCATTGGAGAGAGAGCGCAGAAGAGGATCTGAAGAATAGTTACAGGGATGAGAAATTTCATTTGTGTGGAGCGATCGGAGAGATTGAGGACTGTTCCCCTCGGAGCACAGAAGCACAAAGGGACTTGGGAGCCCTTGCTCACGATTCTCTTAAGGTTAACGTGCAGGTTCAGTCGGCAGTTAGGAAGGCAAATGCAATGTTAGAATTCTTGTCGAGGGGGCTAGAATACAAGACCAGGGATGTACTTCTGAGGCTGTACAAGGCTCTGGTCAGACCCCATTTGGAATATGGGAGCAGTTTTGGGCCCCGTATCTAAGGAAGGATGTGCTGGCCTTGGAAAGGGTCCAGAGGAGATTCACAAGAACGATCCCTGGAATGAAGAGCTTGTCGTATGAGGAACGGTTGAGGACTCTGGGTCTGTACTCGTTGGAGTTGAGAATGATGAGGGGGATCTTATTGAAACTGACAGGTTACTGCGAGGTCTGGATAGAGTGGACGTGGAGAGGATGTTTCCACTTGTAGGAAAAATTAGAAGCAGAGGACACAATCTCAGACTAAAGGGACGATACTTTAAAACAGAGATGAGGAGGAATTTCTTCAGCCAGAGGGTGGTGAATCTGTGGAACTCTTTGCCACAGAAGGCTGTGGAGGCCAAATCACTGAGTGTCTTTAAGACAGAGATAGATAGGTTCGTGATTAATAAGGGGGTCAGGGGTTATGGGGAGAAGGCAGGAGAATGGGGATGACAATATCAGCCATGATTGAATGGCGGAGCAGACTCGATGGGCCGAGTGGCCTAATTCTTCTCCTCTGTCTTCTGGTCTTATGTAGAGGAGAAGGCGGAGAGAAGGTTGGATTGAGAACTTCAATATGATGAAGGGGCTGGGCAGAGTCAATCAGGAGAATTAGTACCTGCTCGAAAGAGGATCAGAACCGAGGGAAAGAGAGTGAGGGGGGGGGGGGAGGGGGGAGACCAGATTTAAAGTGATTTTCAAAAAGGAAGCCAACGAGACAAGGAGAAAAATCTTTTTCACTTGGCGAGTGCTTCGAGGTAGCGACTGGGCTGCCTAGAAGTGTGGAGGAGGCAGCTTCAATCGAAGGCCTGATCTCAAACCAGAACAACAGACAACCCTGGCGTTAGGCCGCAAATGAAGCCTGAGCCTTTCCTGCGTCTTGTGTGGGGCTTGCGCTGACCCAGGCCAGCGGAGGCGCGGCATCACAGACAACCCAGCCCCGTAGGAGCCTCGAGGCAACGACTGACTTACCGGAGGACAGTTGTTGCAACACAGCAGCCTCACAAAGGAACGCGTGAGGGGGAAGCAGGACTTTCGACTGCATGGCGGCCTACTCGAGTCCGACTTCCTGTCCCCCTGTCTCATCTTATCTGCAAAAGAGAGAGACAGTCAGAGAATGAACGGCAGCCTGCAAATCACAATCTAACCACATGCTGTACCTGTCCTGGGAGTGTTTGATGGGGACAGTGTTGAGGGAGCTTTACTCTGTATCTAACCCCGTGCTGTACCTGTCCTGGGAGTGTTTCATGGGGACAGTGTAGAGGGAGCTTTACTCTGTATCTAACCCCGTGCTGTACCTGTCCTGGGAGTGTTTGATGGGGACAGTGTAGCGGGAGCTTTACTCTGTATCTAACCCCGTGCTGTACCTGTCCTGGGAGTGTTTGATGGGGACAGTGTAGAGGGAGCTTACTCTGTATCCAACCCCGTGCTGTACCTGTCCTGGGAGTGTTTGATGGGGACAGTGTAGAGGGAGCTTTACTCTGTATCTAACCCCGTGCTGTACCTGTCCTGGGAGTGTTTGATGGGGACAGTGTAGAGCAGGGGTGGGCAAACTACGGCCCGCGGGCCGCATGCGGCCCGCCAAAGGTATTTCTGCGGCCCACCAAGTCATTAAAAAAAAAAAAAAAAATTTTTTTTTTTAAAAAAAATTTTTTTTTTTTTTTTTTTAATTTTTTAAAAAAAAGTTAATGGGTGGGGGGGCTGTTGGGTTACTTACTGGTATAGGGTGGATACGTTGACTTGAGTAGGGTGATCATTGCTTGGCACAACGTCGAGGGCCGAAGGGCCTGTTCTGTGCTGTACTGTTCTATGTTCTATATGAGGCGCCCAGAATCATAACCGGGTGACGTAATTATTTTACTTAATATACTATGCGGCCCTTTGTGAATTGTGAATTTCTGAATGCGGCCCTTGCACGGAAAAGTTTGCCCACCCCTGGTGTAGAGGGAGCTTTACTCTGTATCTAACCCCGTGCTGTACCTGACAGGGACAGTGTGGAGGTAACAATGCGGCGCTTCTTCAGTACTGACCCTCTGACAGTGCAGCACTCCCTCAGTACTGACCCTCTGACAGTGCAGCACCCCCTCAGTACTGACTCTCTGACAGTGCGGCACTCCCTCAGTACTGACCCTCTGACAGTGCGGCGCACCCTCAGTACTGACCCTCTGACAGTACGGCACTCCCTCAGTACTGACCCTCTGACAGTGCAGCACTCTCTCAGTACTGACCCTCTGACAGTGCGGCACTCCCTCAGTACTGACACTCCGACAGTGCAGCACTCCCTCAGTACTGACGCTCCGACAGTGCAGCACTCCCTCAGTACTGACCCTCTGACAGTGCGGCACTCCCTCAGTACTGACCCTCTGACAGTGCAGCACTCCCTCAGTACTGACCCTCTGACAGTGCAGCACTCCCTCACTACTGACCCTCTGACAGTGCGGCACTCCCTCTGTACTGACCCTCCGGCAGTGCAGCACTCCCTCAGTACTGACCCTCTGACAGTGCAGCACTCCCTCAGTACTGACCCTCTGACAGTGCGGCACTCCCTCAGTACTGACCCTCTGACAGTGCGGCACTCCCTCAGTACTGCCCCTCTGACAGTGCGGCGCTCCCTCAGTACTGACCCTCTGACAGTGCGGCACTCCCTCAGTACTGACCCTCTGACAGTGCAGCGCTCCCTCAGTACTGACCCTCTGACAGTGCGGCATTCCCTCAGTACTGACCCTCTGACAGTGCGGCGCTCCCTCAGTACTGACCCTCTGACAGTGCGGCACTCCCTCAGTACTGACCCTCTGACAGTGCAGCGCTCCCTCAGTACTGACCCTCTGACAGTGCGGCACTCCCTCAGTACTGACCCTCTGACAGTGCAGCGCTCCCTCAGTACTGACCCTCTGACAGTGCAGCGCTCCCTCAGCACTGACCCTCTGACAGTGTGGCTCCCTCAGTACTGACCCTCGGTCAGTGCGTCACTCCCTCAGTCCTGACCCTCTGACAGTGCGGCACTCCCTCAGTACTGACCCTCCGACAGTGCGGCACTCCCTCAGTACTGACCCTCCGACCGTGCGGCACTCCCTCATTACTGACCCTCTGACAGTGCGGCACTCCCTCAGTACTGACCCTCTGACAGTGCAGCACTCCCTCAGTAGTGACCCTCTGACAGTGCAGCACACCCTCAGTACTGACCCTCTGACAGTGCGGCACTCCCTCAGCACTGACCCTCTGACAGTGCAGCACTCCCTCAGTACTGACCCTCTGACAGTGCGGCACTCCCTCAGTACTGACCCTCTGACAGTGCGGCACTCCCTCAGTACTGACCCTCTGACAGTGCGGCACTCCGTCAGTACTGACTCTCTGACAGTGTGGCTCCCTCAGTACTGACCCTCTGACAGTGCGGCACTCCCTCAGTACTGACCCTCTGACAGTGCAGCACTCTCTCAGTACTGACCCTCTGAAAGTGCGGCACTCCCTCAGTACTGACACTCCGACAGTGCAGCACTCCCTCAGTACTGACGCTCCGACAGTGCAGCACTCCCTCAGTACTGACCCTCTGACAGTGCGGCACTCCCTCAGTACTGACCCTCTGACAGTGCAGCACTCCCTCAGTACTGACCCTCTGACAGTGCAGCACTCCCTCACTACTGACCCTCTGACAGTGCGGCACTCCCTCTGTACTGACCCTCCGGCAGTGCAGCACTCCCTCAGTACTGACCCTCTGACAGTGCAGCGCTCCCTCAGTACTGACCCTCTGACAGTGCAGCACTCCCTCAGTACTGACCCTCTGACAGTGCGGCACTCCCTCAGTACTGACCCTCTGACAGTGCGGCACTCCCTCAGTACTGCCCCTCTGACAGTGCGGCGCTCCCTCAGTACTGACCCTCTGACAGTGCGGCACTCCCTCAGTACTGACCCTCTGACAGTGCAGCGCTCCCTCAGTACTGACCCTCTGACAGTGCGGCATTCCCTCAGTACTGACCCTCTGACAGTGCGGCGCTCCCTCAGTACTGACCCTCTGACAGTGCGGCACTCCCTCAGTACTGACCCTCTGACAGTGCAGCGCTCCCTCAGTACTGACCCTCTGACAGTGCGGCACTCCCTCAGTACTGACCCTCTGACAGTGCAGCGCTCCCTCAGTACTGACCCTCTGACAGTGCAGCGCTCCCTCAGCACTGACCCTCTGACAGTGTGGCTCCCTCAGTACTGACCCTCGGTCAGTGCGTCACTCCCTCAGTCCTGACCCTCTGACAGTGCGGCACTCCCTCAGTACTGACACTCCGACAGTGCGGCACTCCCTCAGTACTGACCCTCCGACAGTGCGGCACTCCCTCAGTACTGACCCTCTGACAGTGCGGCACTCCCTCAGTACTGACCCTCTGACAGTGCAGCACTCCCTCAGTAGTGACACTCTGACAGTGCAGCACTCCCTCAGTACTGACCCTCTGACAGTGCGGCACTCCCTCAGCACTGACCCTCTGACAGTGCAGCACTCCCTCAGTACTGACCCTCTGACAGTGCGGCACTCCCTCAGTACTGACCCTCTGACAGTGCGGCACTCCCTCAGTACTGACCCTCTGACAGTGCGGCACTCCGTCAGTACTGACTCTCTGACAGTGTGGCTCCCTCAGTACTGACCCTCTGACAGTGCGGCACTCCCTCAGTACTGACCCTCTGACAGTGCGGCACTCCCTCAGTACTGACCCTCTGACAGTGTGGCACTCCCTCTGTACTGACCCTCTGACAGTGCGGCACTCCCTCAGTACTGACCCTCTGACAGTGCGGAACTCCCTCAGTACTGACCCCCTGACAGTGCGGCACTCCCTCTGTACTGACCCTCTGACAGTGCGGCGCTCCCTCAGCGCTGACCCTCTGACAGTGTGGCACTCCCTCTGTACTGACCCTCTGACAGTGTGGCACTCCCTCTGTACTGATCCTCCGACAGTGCGGAGCTCCCTCAGTACTGACCCTCTGACAGTCCGGCACTCCCTCTGTACTGACTCTCTGACAGTGCAGCACTCCCTCAGTACTGACCCTCTGACAGTGCGGCGCTCCCTCAGTACTGACCCTCTGACAGTGCGGCGCTCCCTCAGCACTGACCCTCTGACAGTGCGGCACTCCCTCAGTACTGACCCTCTGACAGTGCGGCACTCCCTCAGTACTGACCCTCTGACAGTGCGGCACTCCCTCAGTACTGACCCTCTGACAGTGCAGCACTCCCTCAGAACTGACCCTCTGACAGTGCAGCACTCCCTCAGTACTGACACTCTGACAGTGTGGCTCCCTCAGTACTGACCCTCTGACAGTGTGGCACTCTCTCAGTACTGACCCTCTGACAGTGCAGCACTCCCTCAGAACTGACCCTCTGACAGTGCAGCACTCCCTCAGTACTGACCCTCTGACAGTGCGGCACTCCCTCAGTACTGACCCTCTGACAGTGCAGCACTCCCTCAGTACTGACCCTCTGACAGTGTGGCACTCCCTCTGTACTGACCCTCTGACAGTGTGGCACTCCCTCAGTACTGACCCTCTGACAGTGCGGCACTCCCTCAGTACTGCCCCTCTGACAGTGCGGCGCTCCCTCAGCGCTGACCCTCTGACAGTGCGGCACTCCCTCAGTACTGACCCTCTGACAGTGCAGCGCTCCCTCAGTACTGACCCTCTGACAGTGCGGCATTCCCTCAGTACTGACCCTCTGACAGTGCGGCGCTCCCTCAGTACTGACCCTCTGACAGTGCGGCACTCCCTCAGTACTGACCCTCTGACAGTGCAGCGCTCCCTCAGTACTGACCCTCTGACAGTGCGGCACTCCCTCAGTACTGACCCTCTGACAGTGCAGCGCTCCCTCAGTACTGACCCTCTGACAGTGCAGCGCTCCCTCAGCACTGACCCTCTGACAGTGTGGCTCCCTCAGTACTGACCCTCGGTCAGTGCGTCACTCCCTCAGTCCTGACCCTCTGACAGTGCGGCACTCCCTCAGTACTGACACTCCGACAGTGCGGCGCACCCTCAGTACTGACCCTCTGACAGTGCGGCACTCCCTCAGTACTGACCCTCTGACAGTGCAGCACTCTCTCAGTACTGACCCTCTGACAGTGCGGCACTCCCTCAGTACTGACACTCCGACAGTGCAGCACTCCCTCAGTACTGACGCTCCGACAGTGCAGCACTCCCTCAGTACTGACCCTCTGACAGTGCGGCACTCCCTCAGTACTGACCCTCTGACAGTGCAGCACTCCCTCAGTACTGACCCTCTGACAGTGCAGCACTCCCTCACTACTGACCCTCTGACAGTGCGGCACTCCCTCTGTACTGACCCTCCGGCAGTGCAGCACTCCCTCAGTACTGACCCTCTGACAGTGCAGCGCTCCCTCAGTACTGACCCTCTGACAGTGCAGCACTCCCTCAGTACTGACGCTCTGACAGTGCGGCACTCCCTCAGTACTGACCCTCTGACAGTGCGGCACTCCCTCAGTACTGCCCCTCTGACAGTGCGGCGCTCTCTCAGTACTGACCCTCTGACAGTGCGGCACTCCCTCAGTACTGACCCTCTGACAGTGCAGCGCTCCCTCAGTACTGACCCTCTGACAGTGCGGCATTCCCTCAGTACTGACCCTCTGACAGTGCGGCGCTCCCTCAGTACTGACCCTCTGACAGTGCGGCACTCCCTCAGTACTGACCCTCTGACAGTGCAGCGCTCCCTCAGTACTGACCCTCTGACAGTGCGGCACTCCCTCAGTACTGACCCTCTGACAGTGCAGCGCTCCCTCAGTACTGACCCTCTGACAGTGCAGCGCTCCCTCAGCACTGACCCTCTGACAGTGTGGCTCCCTCAGTACTGACCCTCGGTCAGTGCGTCACTCCCTCAGTCCTGACCCTCTGACAGTGCGGCACTCCCTCAGTACTGACCCTCCGACAGTGCGGCACTCCCTCAGTACTGACCCTCCGACCGTGCGGCACTCCCTCATTACTGACCCTCTGACAGTGCGGCACTCCCTCAGTACTGACCCTCTGACAGTGCAGCACTCCCTCAGTAGTGACCCTCTGACAGTGCAGCACTCCCTCAGTACTGACCCTCTGACAGTGCGGCACTCCCTCAGCACTGACCCTCTGACAGTGCAGCACTCCCTCAGTACTGACCCTCTGACAGTGCGGCACTCCCTCAGTACTGACCCTCTGACAGTGCGGCACTCCCTCAGTACTGACCCTCTGACAGTGCGGCACTCCGTCAGTACTGACTCTCTGACAGTGTGGCTCCCTCAGTACTGACCCTCTGACAGTGCGGCACTCCCTCAGTACTGACCCTCTGACAGTGCAGCACTCTCTCAGTACTGACCCTCTGAAAGTGCGGCACTCCCTCAGTACTGACACTCCGACAGTGCAGCACTCCCTCAGTACTGACGCTCCGACAGTGCAGCACTCCCTCAGTACTGACCCTCTGACAGTGCGGCACTCCCTCAGTACTGACCCTCTGACAGTGCAGCACTCCCTCAGTACTGACCCTCTGACAGTGCAGCACTCCCTCACTACTGACCCTCTGACAGTGCGGCACTCCCTCTGTACTGACCCTCCGGCAGTGCAGCACTCCCTCAGTACTGACCCTCTGACAGTGCAGCGCTCCCTCAGTACTGACCCTCTGACAGTGCAGCACTCCCTCAGTACTGACCCTCTGACAGTGCGGCACTCCCTCAGTACTGACCCTCTGACAGTGCGGCACTCCCTCAGTACTGCCCCTCTGACAGTGCGGCGCTCCCTCAGTACTGACCCTCTGACAGTGCGGCACTCCCTCAGTACTGACCCTCTGACAGTGCAGCGCTCCCTCAGTACTGACCCTCTGACAGTGCGGCATTCCCTCAGTACTGACCCTCTGACAGTGCGGCGCTCCCTCAGTACTGACCCTCTGACAGTGCGGCACTCCCTCAGTACTGACCCTCTGACAGTGCAGCGCTCCCTCAGTACTGACCCTCTGACAGTGCGGCACTCCCTCAGTACTGACCCTCTGACAGTGCAGCGCTCCCTCAGTACTGACCCTCTGACAGTGCAGCGCTCCCTCAGCACTGACCCTCTGACAGTGTGGCTCCCTCAGTACTGACCCTCGGTCAGTGCGTCACTCCCTCAGTCCTGACCCTCTGACAGTGCGGCACTCCCTCAGTACTGACACTCCGACAGTGCGGCACTCCCTCAGTACTGACCCTCCGACAGTGCGGCACTCCCTCAGTACTGACCCTCTGACAGTGCGGCACTCCCTCAGTACTGACCCTCTGACAGTGCAGCACTCCCTCAGTAGTGACACTCTGACAGTGCAGCACTCCCTCAGTACTGACCCTCTGACAGTGCGGCACTCCCTCAGCACTGACCCTCTGACAGTGCAGCACTCCCTCAGTACTGACCCTCTGACAGTGCGGCACTCCCTCAGTACTGACCCTCTGACAGTGCGGCACTCCCTCAGTACTGACCCTCTGACAGTGCGGCACTCCGTCAGTACTGACTCTCTGACAGTGTGGCTCCCTCAGTACTGACCCTCTGACAGTGCGGCACTCCCTCAGTACTGACCCTCTGACAGTGCGGCACTCCCTCAGTACTGACCCTCTGACAGTGTGGCACTCCCTCTGTACTGACCCTCTGACAGTGCGGCACTCCCTCAGTACTGACCCTCTGACAGTGCGGCACTCCCTCAGTACTGACCCCCTGACAGTGCGGCACTCCCTCTGTACTGACCCTCTGACAGTGCGGCGCTCCCTCAGCGCTGACCCTCTGACAGTGTGGCACTCCCTCTGTACTGACCCTCTGACAGTGTGGCACTCCCTCTGTACTGATCCTCCGACAGTGCGGAGCTCCCTCAGTACTGACCCTCTGACAGTCCGGCACTCCCTCTGTACTGACTCTCTGACAGTGCAGCACTCCCTCAGTACTGACCCTCTGACAGTGCGGCGCTCCCTCAGTACTGACCCTCTGACAGTGCGGCGCTCCCTCAGCACTGACCCTCTGACAGTGCGGCACTCCCTCAGTACTGACCCTCTGACAGTGCGGCACTCCCTCAGTACTGACCCTCTGACAGTGCGGCACTCCCTCAGTACTGACCCTCTGACAGTGCAGCACTCCCTCAGAACTGACCCTCTGACAGTGCAGCACTCCCTCAGTACTGACACTCTGACAGTGTGGCTCCCTCAGTACTGACCCTCTGACAGTGTGGCACTCTCTCAGTACTGACCCTCTGACAGTGCAGCACTCCCTCAGAACTGACCCTCTGACAGTGCAGCACTCCCTCAGTACTGACCCTCTGACAGTGTGGCTCCCTCAGTACTGACCCTCTGACAGTGTGGCACTCTCTCAGTACTGACCCTCTGACAGTGCGGCACTCCCTCAGTACTGACCCTCTGACAGTGCAGCACTCCCTCAGTACTGACCCTCTGACAGTGTGGCACTCCCTCTGTACTGACCCTCTGACAGTGTGGCACTCCCTCAGTACTGACCCTCTGACAGTGCGGCACTCCCTCAGTACTGCCCCTCTGACAGTGCGGCGCTCCCTCAGCGCTGACCCTCTGACAGTGCGGCACTCCCTCAGTACTGACCCTCTGACAGTGCAGCGCTCCCTCAGTACTGACCCTCTGACAGTGCGGCATTCCCTCAGTACTGACCCTCTGACAGTGCGGCGCTCCCTCAGTACTGACCCTCTGACAGTGCGGCACTCCCTCAGTACTGACCCTCTGACAGTGCAGCGCTCCCTCAGTACTGACCCTCTGACAGTGCGGCACTCCCTCAGTACTGACCCTCTGACAGTGCAGCGCTCCCTCAGTACTGACCCTCTGACAGTGTAGCGCTCCCTCAGCACTGACCCTCTGACAGTGTGGCTCCCTCAGTACTGACCCTCGGTCAGTGCGTCACTCCCTCAGTCCTGACCCTCTGACAGTGCGGCACTCCCTCAGTACTGACACTTCGACAGTGCGGCACTCCCTCAGTACTGACCCTCCGACAGTGCGGCACTCCCTCAGTACTGACCCTCTGACAGTGCGGCACTCCCTCAGTACTGACCCTCTGACAGTGCAGCACTCCCTCAGTAGTGACCCTCTGACAGTGCAGCACTCCCTCAGTACTGACCCTCTGACAGTGCGGCACTCCCTCAGCACTGACCCTCTGACAGTGCAGCACTCCCTCAGTACTGACCCTCTGACAGTGCGGCACTCCCTCAGTACTGACCCTCTGACAGTGCGGCACTCCCTCAGTACTGACCCTCTGACAGTGCGGCACTCCGTCAGTACTGACTCTCTGACAGTGTGGCTCCCTCAGTACTGACCCTCTGACAGTGCGGCACTCCCTCAGTACTGACCCTCTGACAGTGCGGCACTCCCTCAGTACTGACCCTCTGACAGTGTGGAACTCCCTCTGTACTGACCCTCTGACAGTGCGGCACTCCCTCAGGACTGACCCTCTGACAGTGCGGCACTCCCTCAGTACTGACCCCCTGACAGTGCGGCACTCCCTCTGTACTGACCCTCTGACAGTGCGGCGCTCCCTCAGCGCTGACCCTCTGACAGTGTGGCACTCCCTCTGTACTGACCCTCTGACAGTGTGGCACTCCCTCTGTACTGATCCTCCGACAGTGCGGAGCTCCCTCAGTACTGACCCTCTGACAGTCCGGCACTCCCTCTGTACTGACTCTCTGACAGTGCAGCACTCCCTCAGTACTGACCCTCTGACAGTGCGGCGCTCCCTCAGTACTGACCCTCTGACAGTGCGGCGCTCCCTCAGCACTGACCCTCTGACAGTGCGGCACTCCCTCAGTACTGACCCTCTGACAGTGCGGCACTCCCTCAGTACTGACCCTCTGACAGTGCGGCACTCCCTCAGTACTGACCCTCTGACAGTGCAGCACTCCCTCAGAACTGACCCTCTGACAGTGCAGCACTCCCTCAGTACTGACACTCTGACAGTGTGGCTCCCTCAGTACTGACCCTCTGACAGTGTGGCACTCTCTCAGTACTGACCCTCTGACAGTGCAGCACTACCTCAGAACTGACCCTCTGACAGTGCAGCACTCCCTCAGTACTGACCCTCTGACAGTGTGGCTCCCTCAGTACTGACCCTCTGACAGTGTGGCACTCTCTCAGTACTGACCCTCTGACAGTGCGGCACTCCCTCAGTACTGACCCTCTGACAGTGCAGCACTCCCTCAGTACTGACCCTCTGACAGTGCGGCACTCCCTCAGTACTGACTCTCTGACAGTGCGGCACTCCCTCAGTACTGACCCTCCGACAGTGCGGCACTCCCTCAGTACTGACCCTCTGACAGTGCGGCACTCCCTCAGTACTGACGCTCTGACAGTGCAGCACTCCCTCAGTACTGACACTCTGACAGTGTGGCTCCCTCAGTACTGACCCTCTGACAGTGCGGCGCTCCCTCAGTACTGACCCTCTGACAGGGCGGCACTCCCTCAGTACTGCCTCTGACAGTGCGGCACTCCCTCAGTACTGACCCTCTGACAGTGCGGCACTCCCTCAGTACTGACCCTCTGACAGTGCAGCACTCCCTCAGTACTGACCCTCTGACAGTGTGGCACTCCCTCAGTACTGACCCTCTGGCAGTGCGGCACTCCCTCAGTACTGACCCTCTGACAGTGCGGCACTCCCTCAGTACTGACCCTCTGACAGTGCAGCGCTCCCTCAGTACTGACCCTCTGACAGTGCGGCACTCCCTCAGTACTGACACTCTGACAGTGCGGCACTCCCTCAGTACTGACCCTCTGACAGTGCAGCACTCCCTCAGTACTGACCCTCCGACAGTGCGGCACTCCCTCAGTACTGACCCTCTGACAGTGCGGCACTCCCTCAGTACTGACCCTCTGACAGTGCGGCACTCCCTCAGTACTGACCCTCTGACAGTGCGGCACTCCCTCAGTACTGACCCTCTGACAGTGCGGCGCTCCCTCAACACTGACCCTCTGACAGTGCGGCACTCCCTCAGTACTGACCCTCTGACAGTGCGGAGCTCCCTCAGTACTGACCCTCTGACAGTGCGGAGCTCCCTCAGTACTGACCCTCTGACAGTGCGGCGCTCCCTCAGTACTGACCCTCTGACAGTGTGGCACTCCCTCAGTACTGACACTCTGACAGTGCGGCACTCCCTCAGCACTGACCCTCTGACAGTGCGGCGCTCCCTCAGTACTGACTCTCTGACAGTGCGGCACTCCCTCAGTACTGACCCTCTGACAGTGCGGAGCTCCCTCAGCGCTGAGTGAGAACGCTGACCTCAGTCTGCGCACGGATTGTGAGCATTGACCCTGCCACACCAGCATTCTGTACCCTGAGAGTAGAAATCATTGACGTGCACTGAGAGGCAAGAAGAGTGTGGTTACCTTGCACATGGACCGCTGAGGCTGGGCCAATGCCTGCTCATTTGGGATTCGCAGGCTGCGTTCAGTTGGAGATCCGTCGAAGATTGGCGCCTTTGCGTGACGTGCCGCCCCAGCCGGGGGTTCGGACCGCGCTCTGGCTGCTTCCTGGCCGTTTTCTGGCCGGCGCTCGGGTTTCTGGGGGTCCGTGGGCCCGGCGATCTGAACCGATTGTCGGACGACTGCTCCCGCTTTAGGCCCTGCCAGTGGGGCTGTCACGTGTGACATAACGTGACGTAGCGGCTGGGGACCGATGGTGGCTGAGGTTGGAGTCTGGGAAAGCGGAAACCATACGTTTAAACATGTGAGATCTGCACAGAGAGAACCAGAACAATTAAAAACACGTCACACTTTCTGGACAATTACAGTTCGAAATATTTCAAACGTGAGGGAGAGGCGCTTATTTGCTGATGGAGACCGGCCCTGAGGGATGATACGGGGGCAAAAGCAACGCATAAAATGGCGACGCCCATCAAGGAAAAGCTCGCTTCCTACCCCGTCTGAGAAGTAGATACCAGAGCTACTTAATGTCGGATGGTCAGGACTGAGGGAGTGCCGCACTGTCAGAGGGTCAGTACTGAGGGAGTGCCGCACTGTCAGAGGGTCAGTACTGAGGGAGAGCTGCACTGTCAGAGGGTCAGTACTGAGGGAGTGCCGCACTGTCAGAGGGTCAGTACTGAGGGAGTGCCGCACTGTCAGAGTGTCAGTACTGAGGGAGTGCCGCACTGTCAGAGGGTCAGTACTGAGGGAGTGCCGCACTGTCAGAGTGTCAGTACTGAGGGAGTGCTGCACTGTCAGAGGGTCAGTACTGAGGGAGTGCTGCACTGTCAGAGGGTCAGTACTGAGGGAGCGCCGCACTGTCAGAGGGTCAGTAATGAGGGAGTGCCGCACTGTCAGAGGGTCAGTACTGAGGGAGCGCCGCACTGTCAGAGGGTCAGTACTGAGGGAGTGCCGCACTGTCAGAGGGTCAGTACTGAGGGAGTGCCGCACTGTCAGAGGGTCAGTACTGAGGGAGCGCCGCACTGTCAGAGGGTCAGTACTGAGGGAGTGCCGCACTGTCAGAGGGTCAGTACTGAGGGAGTGCCGCACTGTCAGAGGGTCAGTACTGAGGGAGTGCTGCACTGTCAGAGGGTCAGTACTGAGGGAGTGCCGCACTGTCAGAGGGTCAGTACTGAGGGAGCGCCGCACTGTCAGAGGGACAGTACTGAGGGAGTGCCGCACTGTCAGAGGGTCAGTGCTGAGGGAGCGCTGCACTGTCAGAGGGTCAGTACTGAGGGAGCGCTGCACTGTCAGAGGGTCAGTACTGAGGGAGTGCTGCACTGTCACAGGGTCAGTACTGAGGGAGTGCCGCACTGTCAGAGGGTCAGTACTGAGGGAGTGCCGCACTGTCAGAGGGTCAAAGCTGAGGGAGCGCTGCACTGTCAGAGGGTCAGTACTGAGGGAGCGCTGCACTGTCAGAGGGTCAGTACTGAGGGAGCGCCGCACTGTCAGAGAGTCAGTACTGAGGGAGCACTGCACTGTCAGAGGGTCAGTACTGAGGGAGCGCCGCACTGTCAGAGGGTCAGTACTGAGGGAGCGCCGCACTGTCAGAGGGACAGTACTGAGGGAGTGCCGCACTGTCAGAGGGTCAGTGCTGAGGGAGCGCTGCACTGTCAGAGGGTCAGTACTGAGGGAGCGCTGCACTGTCAGAGGGTCAGTACTGAGGGAGTGCTGCACTGTCACAGGGTCAGTACTGAGGGAGTGCCGCACTGTCAGAGGGTCAGTACTGAGGGAGTGCCGCACTGTCAGAGGGTCAGTGCTGAGGGAGCGCTGCACTGTCAGAGGGTCAGTACTGAGGGAGCGCTGCACTGTCAGAGGGTCAGTACTGAGGGAGCGCCGCACTGTCAGAGAGTCAGTACTGAGGGAGCGCAGCACTGTCAGAGGGTCAGTACTGAGGGAGCGCTGCACTGTCAGAGGGTCAGTACTGAGGGAGCGCCGCACTGTCAGAGAGTCAGTACTGAGGGAGCGCAGCACTGTCAGAGGGTCAGTACTGAGGGAGCTCTGCACTGTCAGTGGGTCAGTACTGAGGGAGCTCTGCACTGTCAGTGGGTCAGCACTGAGGGAGTGCTGCACTGTCAGAGGGTCAGTACTGAGGGAGTGCCGCACTGTCAGAGGGTCAGTACTGAGGGAGCGCCGCACTGTCAGAGGGTCAGTACTGAGGGAGCGCCGCACTGTCAGAGTGTCAGTACTGAGGGAGTGCCGCACTGTCAGAGGGTCAGTACTGAGGGAGCGCCGCACTGTCAGAGTGTCAGTACTGAAGGAGTGCCGCACTGTCAGAGGGTCAGTACTGAGGGAGCGCCGCACTGTCAGAGTGTCAGTACTGAGAGAGTGCCGCACTGTCAGAGGGTCAGTACTGAGGGAGTGCCGCACTGTCAGAGGGTCAGTACTGGGGGAGCGCTGCACTGTCAGAGGGTCAGTACTGAGGGAGCGCCGCACTGTCAGAGGGTCAGTACTGAGGGAGCTCTGCACTGTCAGAGGGTCAGTACTGAGGGAGTGCCGCACTGTCAGAGGGTCAGTACTGAGGGAGCTCTGCACTGTCAGAGGGTCAGTACTGAGGGAACGGCTGGTCCCAGGTGCGGATACAACAGTCCAAGAGGGCGAAGGGACAGTGTATCTAACACACTGTGACACCCGGTCCCAGAGGGGGAAAGGACAGTGTATCTAACACACTGTGGCACCCAGTCCCAGAGGGGGAAAGGACAGTGTATCTAACACACTGTGACACTGTCCCAGAGGGGGAAAGGACAGTGTATCTAACACACTGTGACACTGTCCCAGAGGGGGAAAGGACAGTGTATCTAACACACTGTGACACCGTCCCAGAGGGGGAAAGGACAGTGTATCTAACACACTGTGACACCCGGTCCCAGAGGGGGAAAGGACAGTGTATCTAACACACTGTGACACTGTCCCAGAGGGGGAAAGGACATTGTATCTAACACACTGTGACACTGTCCCAGAGGGGGAAAGGACAGTGTATCTAACACACTGTGACACTGTCCCAGAGGGGGAAAGGACAGTGTATCTAACACACTGTGACACCCGGTCCCAGAGGGGGAAAGGACAGTGTATCTAACACACTGTGACACTGTCCCAGAGGGGAAAAGGACAGTGTATCTAACACACTGTGACACTGTCCCAGAGGGGGAAAGGACAGTGTATCTAACACACTGTGACACTGTCCCAGAGGGGGAAAGGACAGTGTATCTAACACACTGTGACACTGTCCCAGAGGGGGAAAGGACAGTGTATCTAACACACTGTGACACTGTCCCAGAGGGGGAAAGGACAGTGTATCTAACACACTGTGACACTGTCCCAGAGAGGGGAAGGACAGTGTATCTAACACACTGTGACACTGTCCCAGAGGGGGAAAGGACAGTGTATCTAACACACTGTGACACTGTCCCAGAGGGGGAAAGGACAGTGTATCTAACACAGTGTGACACCCGGTCCCAGAGGAGGAAAGGACAGTGTATCTAACACACTGTGACACTGTCCCAGAGGGGGAAAGGACAGTGTATCTAACACACTGTGACACTGTCCCAGAGGGGGAAAGGACAGTGTATCTAACACACTGTGACACTGTCCCAGAGGGGGAAAGGACAGTGTATCTAACACACTGTGACACTGTCCCAGAGGGGGAAAGGACAGTGTATCTAACACACTGTGACACTGTCCCAGAGGGGGAAAGGACAGTGTATCTAACACACTGTGACACTGCCCCAGAGGGGGAAAGGACAGTGTATCTAACACACTGTGACACTGTCCCAGAGGGGGAAAGGACAGTGTATCTAACACACTGTGACACTGTCCCAGAGGGGGAAAGGACAGTGTACCTAACACACTGTGACACTGTCCCAGAGGGGGAAAGGACAGTGTATCAAAATGAGTGACGCCTTTATCCTTTAACCTGTATTAGCCGTTCCTGGAATATTCCTGCTTTCGGTTGTCTATTCTTTGACAAATTTGTGTTCTTGCTCCAGATCCTCCCCCCCCCTCCCCCGCTTCTAATCGGCCTCTCCCACCCACCCCCCTCCCAGAGAGGTTTTGTCACCCTGGGTTTCATTATGATGCCCCTGCCGTTGTGACATTGTGAGTCAGTCAGAGCAGTGAGAGGGGGTGGGGAGGGTGCAATGGTTGTCCTGGGCACAGGGCGAGTTAGTGGGCAGGGAGGGGCATGGTCACTCGGCGTGGGAGGTACGTTCCCGATTTCCCCCCTCCCACCACTCCACTTTGCTCTCCATAACCGCCTCCACATCCTACAACCCTCCCTATCTCTGTAACCTCCTCCAGCCCCTACAACCCTCCCTATCTCTGTAACTTCCTCCAGCCCATACAACCCTCCCTATCTCTGTAACCTCCTCCAGCCCCACCAACCCTCCCTATCTCTGTAACCTCGTCCAGCCCCTCTAACCCTCCCTATCTCTGTAACCTCCTCCAGCCCCTACACCCCTCCCTATCTCTGTAACCTCCTCCAGCCCCTACAACCCTCCCTAACTCTGTAACCTCCTCCAGCCCCTACAACCCTGCCTATCTCTGTAACCTCCTCCAGCCCCTACAACCCTCCCTATCTCTGTAACCTCCTCCAGCCCCACCAACCCTCCCTATCTCTGTCACCTCCTCGAGCCCCTACACCCCTCCCTATCTCTGTCACCTCCTCCAGCCCCTACACCCCTCCCTATCTCTGTAACCTCCTCCAGCCCCTACACCCCTCCCTATCTCTGTAACCTCCTCCAGCCCCTACAGCCCTCCCTATCTCTGTAACCTCCTCCAGCCCCTACAACCCTCCCTATCTCTGTAACCTCCTCCAGCCCCTACAACCCTCCCTATCTGTAACCTCCTCCAGCCCCTACAACCCTCCCTATCTCTGTAACCTCCTCCAGCCCCTACAACCCTCCCTATCTCTGTAACCTCTTCCACCCCCTACAATCCTCCCTATCTCTGTAACCTCCTCCAGCCCCGACAACCCTCCCTATCTCTGTAACCTTCTCCAGCCGCTACAACCCTCCCTATCTCTGTAACCTCCTCCAGCCCCTACAACCCTCCCTATCTCTGTAACCTCCTCCAGCCCCTACAACCCTCCCTATCTCTGTAACTTCCTCCAGCCCCTACAACCCTCCCTATCTCTGTAACCTCCTCCAGCCCCTACAACCCTCCCTATCTCTGTAACCTCCTCCAGCCCCTACAACCCTCCCTATCTCTGTAACCTCCTCCAGCCCCTACAACCCTCCCTATCTCTGTAACCTCCTCCAGCCCCTACAACCCTCCCTATGTCTCTAACCTCCTCCAGCCCCAACAACCCTCCCTATCTCTGTAACCTCCTCCAGCCCCTACATCCCTCCCTATCTCTGTAACCTCCTCCAGCCCCTACAACCCCCCCCCCTATCTCTGTAACTTCCTCCACCCCTACAATCCTCCCTATCTCTGTAACCTCCTCCAGATCCTACACCGCTCCCTATCTCTGTAACCTCCTCCAGCCCCTACAACCCTCCCTATCTCTGTAACTTCCTCCAGCTCCCTACAACCCTCCCTATCTCTGTAACCTCCTCCAGTCCCTCCAACCCTCCCTATCTCTGTAACCTCCAGTCCTACAACCCTCCCTAACTCTTTAACCTCCTCCAGCCCCTACACCTCCTCCAGTCCCTACAACCCTCCCTATCTCTGTAACCTCCTCCAGCCCCTCCCTATCGCTGTAACCTCCTCCAGCCCCTACAACCCTCCCTATCTCTGTAACCTCCTCCAGCCCCCTACAGCCCTCCCTATCTCTGTAACCTCCTCCAGCCCTACAACCCTTCCTATCTCTGTAACCTCCTCCAACCCCTACAACCCTCCCTATCTCTGTAACTTCCTCCAGCCCCCTACAACATTCCTTATCTCTGTAACCTCCTCCAGCCCCTACAACCTTCCCTATCTCTGTAACCTCCTCCAGTCCCTACAGCCCTCCCTATCTCTGTAACCTCCTCCAGCCCCCTACAACCCTCCCTATCTCTGTAACCTCCTCCAGTCCCTACAACCCTACCTATCTCTGTAACCTCCTCCAGTCCCTACAACCCTCCCTATCTCTGTAACCTCCTCCAGCCTCCCCCAACCCTCCCTATCTCTGTAACCTCCTCTTGTCCCTACAGCCCTCCCTATCTCTGTAACCTCCTCCAGCCCCTACAACCCTCCCTATCTGTAACCTCCTCCAGCCCCTACAACCCTCCCTATCTCTGTAACCTCCTCCAGCCCCTACACCCCTCCCTATCTCTGTAACCTCCTCCAGTCCCTTCAACCCTCCCTATCTCTGTAACTTCCTCCAGCTGTTGCACGTTTTACTATGGGCGTAAAACGCGTTTATTGGAGTGTATTAACACGCCTCCGAGTTCGACGTGTGCTTAACACTGCTAGGCTCTGTTCTATGTAATTATTTAGCTCTGGAGTCGCCAGTTGCCGTATAGGCAACGTCACAAGTATTCCAAGGTCAAATTCAAAGTAATAAAGACGATACACCGATTAGTCAAGTTCAAACGATCAATATTTATTATACAGTTAATAATAAATACTCATGCACACACTAAGAGACTAAGCTATAACTAAACTTAAGCAAACAGAATACTTATCTAACAGGAACAGGCAAGGTCAGAGAACGAGGCCTTCGTCCTGGTTTTGTCTGCAGCCTTCAGCAAGCGTTCTGGCACTTGGGAGTCTAGCGGGCTTGGATCGCGTAGCGAGCGTTGAACTTACGGTTTCGGCGGCTGGTGCTCAACGGCTGGAGTCAGGATACCAGGTGTCAGTCGGAGCCGGAGCACGGGTTTAACAGACCGGACAACACGAGGTCCCTATCTTTTATAGGGGTTCCGTTGTCCTTCCCTCTTCTCGGGCGGGCTCTACCTATTGGATCAATTTCTTATCGATACTGGATTAATTCCCCAATGCGAGGGGGTCTCCGTGATGGAGGGGGCGTTTCTTATGTCCTTTTGTTTGGAGGTTTCTGGTGCCTCGATGTCTGGGTCTTGATTGGAATGTGTCCATTCAGAACCAAATGTATCTATTGTGTGGGTGTTCAAGTCTGATGGCCTCATTAGCATGCAAAGCGTTTTGCCATTTGCACCTAGCTAAGGTCTTTTCACCTGAGCCCAAACTGGTTTCTGCTGCTGCAGAATGCAAACTGCTCTTTGCAGACTGCTGTTCTGGCTAAACTGTCTGTTTCCCAGCAGCCTTCCATTTTAGTTTGGCTCAGTGTCCATTTTGCGTGGCCAGCATGGCTACATTCCCTCCTTGTGATCCTCACAATCATACTATTGTGAAGGATCACCTATGTACTTTGCCTTCCTTGTGTTCTGACCTCTTGCCAGTTCCTGTTCTACTCTGTTCTAAACTATGGGAAGAAGAGAAAAAAAAATTTTAACTAACATTTCTACTTGGCCCTATGTCAAAGGGACATGCATTACTACAATTGGGAACCTCTACCTATCACTATTAACCTTAACCTTAACTTAAACATTTAATCACTCTAAACCTTAACCATTCACACCACAACATCACACTTCCCAACTCGGCAGTCGAGTATGGAACAATATAATACATGGCTGAATTTTATTTACAGAGTGTTGTAATCAGTGAGGGGTTGAGGGGTTTGGTGGAATCCGAAGATAGGGGATTGCACTCTATAGATGGGTGAGGTGCTGGAACGAGAGGCTCTCCTCTTCCATTTCCTCAACCTGAGGGTCTGCACTAGGATGATGAGGATCGCGATCACCAACAGTGATTCGATTATATAGGACATGGAGTACCACGTCATGAATTTAGTACACCAGGTCTGAACCTCGCTGATCAGAGCTGAGCACTGGGGGTTTGCTGTAATGGAAACATTTACGGTGGGGGTTGTGGGGGAAACGTGTCTTGTTTCCACACATATACATATGACATTGAACAGTAATAAGTGGGCTTCCATCATTTTGCTGTTCTTCTTCTTTCTCTTCCTTCTTCCTCCGGTATTGACAATCCTGGCTTCGACCTCTGTCTCGTCCTTTGAAACCTTTGGGATCAAGCACAGTATCTGTCAATACACAGTTTAAGACCTTTACTTGTTAGTGCATCTGTCTTTCAAAACCCAATTGACCCTTTAAAATGACTGGCTAAGTCACACCCTGTGACTCCCCTCATTTTTTTTTCAAAAAGCGAATTTAAAGACCAGTATACACCTAACAATCCTTCCTTCTGCGAGCCGTCTCGCAGGCTTTGCTAGTTTACCATCCGAATGTTCCCGGACGTAAATAGCATGTGGGATGGCGGCCGAAGGGCTACCTAACGTAAAATGAAAACAAACTTGGAAACAAACATCCGAATGAGTTGCGTTTGGGCCGCGACGGGTACGAGTTGGATGGGATCCCCGGGTAGGGCGTGCTGTGCCATACCCGAGCTTGGCTGACCAAGGGTTGGTTCTCAGACAGGGCGGGTCCTCAGTGCCGTTTGTCCACTGCCTGAGTAACCTGGGAAAAACGGGTACGAATGTGTTGACCATGACTTGCGGCCTCTATTTCGCCGAATAGAGGGGCACCTGAAAAAAAACCAAGGGAGCCAAGATGCTCCAACTGAGGACATGAGCTGGTCTTCAGATATTTTAGACGATACGGTGAGCTGCTCACCAGGCTGTCACAAGTGTTACAACTTTGGAAAAGATCTCCAATCAAACCGAAGTTCTCAAAAGTATCTGCGGACAAGCTAACGTGTATGTGAGGTGGTCACAATCTTTTCAGCTGAAAAGAAGATGTCCATCCTCCAGCTGAACAATGTACATTCCTGAAACAAACAAACATAAAACGAAGACAAACATACGTGCAGGTTCCATCAGAAAGGACATCGTTTCCCTCAAACGATTCCTATCTTACATCATCTGGACACCTCACTTTGAATCTGCCTCTGTGAACAGGGTCACAAAGGGGTTGCCGTGTCGGGAGTCAGACACCGTGTCGTCCTGCTCTCCCGGATCCCACACCCTTGTGTGGATCAGGCATGCTATTTTGGAGTTGTGTGACCGGGGGTCACTCTCGTCATTGCGGACAAGTCTGTAGGAATTGTCCCTGTGCCATTGTGTAGCGTCGAGTGTGTTGTCGGGGTAGTCGGGGTCGGGTGGTGGTTCTGGGTTTTTGAGGTAGGTGACTTCCATGGGGTCACTGGAGTCGGGGTCGTAGTTGGTGCAGTGTGGGCTGTATGGCTGTGTGGCGTCGCTGTCTTCAGAGTCAGTGTCAGTCCTGTTGTCTCTGCTGTGGCAGCTTGTGGGCGTGTCGGGGCGTGGTCTGTAGTGGTCTGTGGGCGGAGTCGTGGGCGAGTCCGTTGATGAACTGGTCTGTGAGGGGGATGGTGGAAAAGTGTCTCTGGTGGGCGGGGTGAAGTGTTCTGCTGCATCCAGCAGGACATGGTGAGCATGGTTGGCCTGTGTTCCATAAGCCTTTAACTGGTTTATATGGAACCACGCGGTCTTCCCATTAGGATACTTTATTCTGTAAACGGAGGGGCTAATTTTGTCCGAAATTGAGTAGGGACCGGAATATTTTGGAGCCAAAAAACTGCTGGGGTTATAAACAGATAACATTACCTGTTGCCCAACCTGGAATTCTGTGGTGTGTACGGTCTTATTGAAACAGGCAGTCCGTTGCTGTCGGCGTTTCCCTAGCTGGACTGCGGCTGCGAGCTGTGCAGACCTCACAGTCTCAACTAGTTCTTTAACTGCCTTTTCATGTGTGAGGGCCGTCACTTCGGGGCTTGTCATGTCCAGTCCTAAAAGGAATTCTGTACCTTTCATAGGGCGTCCGGTCATGAGTGTGTGTGGTGTGTATCCTGTCGATGTGGAGACAGTGTTCCTTATGAACATAAGTGCAAATGGGAGCACTGAATCCCATGTGGAATTATTCTCTTGAACCATTTTCCTAAGGGTAGTTTTTAGGGTCCGATTCATGCGCTCCACAATCCCGCTGGACTGTGGATGATACGCAATATGGAAGTTCTGTTTGATTCCGAATATTGTCAGGACGTTCCTCATGACCCGTCCTGTAAAGTGAGATCCCTGGTCCGAATCGATACTTCGGGGTAAACCCCATCTCGTGAAGATGTGGTGGGTCAGGATCTTTGCAGCTGTCTTTGCTGTATTTGTTCGTGAGGGAAATGCCTCTACCCACTTGGTAAAGGTATCTATCACCACCAGAACGTATTTATAGCCATTCCTGCAAGGGGGCAATGGACCTATAAAGTCGATCTGGAGGTTTGTCCAAGGGCCGTTAACTGGGCGAGTATGCCGAAGTTGTGCCTTCTTAGAATACCTCTCTGGGTTATTCTGAGCACAAATCAGGCAATTCTCTATGTAGTGCGTTACATCAGTCCTGAGATTAGGCCACCAACAGAGTTGCCTGAGGTGCCTCGTTGTTGCATCAATTCCCTGATGCCCGTGTCCGTCATGGAACAAGGCAATCATCTGATTCCTGTCCTGCTGTGGGACCACATAAAGTTGGTCCTTAATGATCACACCCTCATGTGTGGTCAGTGCGTGTTTAAAGTGCTCGTAAGCAGGCACAAAGTTTCCCTTGAAAACCTCCCTGAGGTCTCCGTCCTGTTTTTGTGCTGCCACGAGATCTTTAATATCAGTCTGTGAGACTTGGACTGCGCTCACAGGGGCGCTAGCTGGTGCGCTAGCTGGGGGGGTCCATAAGTGTCCTCTCCTGGAACCTGCCTTAGCCAATGCGTCGGCTTTTACATTCCCAGGGGGTGATGACCTATGGTGGCTTCTTACTTTTATTATGCCGAAGGTCCTGTCCTTCGCTTTTGCTAAAATATGCTGGAGTAGAGGGGCTGATGGAAGGGGTTTCCCGTCTGCGGAGACAAAACCTCGTGTCCTCCACAGGGGCAGAAAATCTGTCAGGCTATTGCAGACATATAAGCTGTCTGAATATATGTCTGCTGGGCTGGGGAAAGAATCGGGGTGGTCCACTATGTACGCTATGGCTGCTAGCTCTGCTGCCTGCGCGCCTAAGTGACCTGGTAACTTAAGAGCTATCTCTTCGAGAGCGCGCCCCTGCGCGTCCTCTACATAGATGCCGCATCCTGTGATACGCTCACCATTTAAAACTGTGGAGGAACCGTCTACATAAATCCTCAAGGGTCCACACGTGTCTGTGGGCTGGGTGCTTTGTTTCGGGTTCCCTATCTTCCTGGGGGGTGTTTTGGCTAAAAAGGGTCCTGTGTTATGCAGGGGAGCTACAATTTCACAGTCATGGGGCTGTCCGGGGTATTGGAGGTTGTCTGCTAAGTATGTGTGGGTGCGTGTCCGTTTCACTGTAATGTCCCGTCCTTGTAAAAGTAGGGTCCACCTAGCTGCCCTAATCTGGCTAACTGAACCGTCCTTCAGTCGACCGTCTAGTAGTAGCTGTGTGGGTGTGTGTTCGGTTAGAATGGTGATGGGGTTGAGTCCGGTGATGTATGAGAAATACTGCACTGCCCAGAAGACAGCAAGGAGGTGCCTCTCACAGGCCGAAAATCCTTGTTCTACTGGGTCTAACAGTCGGGAGGCATAAGCCACTGGTCTTAGCTGCTCGTGCCGTTCCTGAAGCAACACGGCCGAGAGGGTCAGATCGGTGCTCGCTACCTCTATTGCGTACGGTGAAAGTTGGTCGGGGACTAGCAGCGCGGATGCTGCACTAAGGGCTCGTTTCAACTCTTCCACAGCGCCTGTATGCTGCGGAAGCCATTCCCAGGGGGCTCCTTTCTTAAGGAGGTCTGAAAGTGGGGCGGCTTTTGTCGCGAATCCGTCGATGTGGTTCCGACAATAGCCAACCAGTCCTAAAAACGACCGGAGGGCTGATACATTCTGGGGAAGGGGCAATTTGACGATCGAATCAATTCTTTTGAATTCGATCTCGCGTTTGCCGTGCGTGATGACTGATCCCAAATACATCACTTTACTTTCCAATATTTGGGCCTTTTTCGGGTTAACTTTACAGCCAATTTCAGTTAAGAGTTCCAGGAGTTCGGCCAGAAGCGAAATGTGCTCTGCCTTTGTGTCTGTCTGCAGTAGTAGGTCGTCTACATACTGTACCAGACATTCGGGTCGGGAAAATTTCTCTAATCCACTTGCCAGCTGTCGGTGGAAAATGGAGGGTGAATTGTGGAATCCTTGTGGGAGGCATGTCCACGTGTACTGCTGAGTTTTAAAAGTGAATGCGAATTTGTATTGGCACGCTTTTGCCAATGGTATTGACCAGAATCCATTACTGATGTCCAATACCGTGAAGTACTTGGCGTTGAGACCCTGCTTGAGCATGGTCTCGGGACTAGTAGCTACCGTTGGGGCTACTGCGGGGGTTACTTTATTGAGTTCCCGATAATCGATGGTCAGGCGCCATGATCCATCGGGCTTCCTCACTGGCCAAACAGGGGCATTGTTGGTGGAGGCTACCGTTCTCAGTACACCTTGGTCCAACAAGCTGCCTATAACCTTTTCTATTTCCACCTCTGCCTCGAGGGGAAATCTATACTGCTTTTGCGGTCGGGGGTCCTGTCCGGTAACATGAACTTGTCCAGTCATTCTGCCACAGTCATGACGGTGACTTGCAAATGCTGTCCTGTGTTTGTTCAGTAGGGCCTTAATTTGTCGGTCGGTGTGGAGTGTAGTCAGGTCGAATGAGTACTCTCCCACTGCGCTAATCCGATTAGCGTAGTCTCCTACTGTGAGGGTGGCTGGTGCTCTGTCTGATCTAGCCATTCGCCAGACACACTGGTTCACTGGGTCGAACGACAAGCTATGAGCGTTCATAAAATCTATCCCCAGGATGTGCTCTGCTGTCCGGGGAAGATTTACTAAAACTACGGGGTGCCTTGTGCTAATGTTCCCTAGCTGGATCGCTACGGGTGCTGTGATATGTCCCTGCTGCGAGTGTCCGGTGAACCCGCTAAGTGTGATGGTGGAGGTGGTCGGCCACGTGTCTGCGTGTGCCGTGGTTGTGGAGTTAATGGTGGTGCGGGATCCTCCTGTGTCCCACAGTAACTCTATGGGCTTCCCTTTTACTTTCGCCGTGACTACGGGCCTCCCTGATGAGTCCCATAGTGTGTCACAGACCCAAGTGGGGGAGCCCGAACACCGTCAGTTCGTCTCGTCCACATTGGTGGGTCCTGACTGTACTGCTACATTGTGGATGGGTTTTGCCTTGTTGCGGTTCAGAGTGCCTGTCTGCTGGCCTCTCTGAGATCGCTGGGGTGCTTGGCACTCTTTTGCCCAATGCCCTAACTGTCCACAGTTATAGCATTCCTGTCCTTTCTGTTGAGGGCTGCTCTTGCCTTCATTTACCCATGCGGGCTTCTGGTGCTCTCTGACTGCTTGGATATCTGCAGCAGCCTGAGCCTCTTCTGGGGATCTAACTTTTCCTTTTGCCTGAAGCGATTGCTCCCAAGCGCGGGACAATCTTTTCAGGACCCATTTTTCGTTATGGGCCTCTTCTGAGGGGTCGTAACTATTGCAAGCGCTCTGTCCTGCTTCTGTTGCGTGTGAGATAATTGTGCGCGTCCACTTAACCATGTTTTCGCGGGTTAAATGCGCTCTATCTAGCTGTCCGAAAACTGCGCTGAAGTGAATCCACAGCCTTCCTGCGAATGCTGTGGGGTGTTCGGATCTCTTCTGCCTGCACTTATTCAATCCTTCTACGGGGTCACCTCTATTGTACCCGATGGCATCTAAAATGGCAGTGTGCATCTCCTCTAGGCTGCCTCCTGCCACGTTCTGTGGGTCGGGGAGGGCTGCCACTACACTCTGGTCTAAGCTCAGCACGGTGAGCTTAACCTGCTCTCTCTCATCCAGGCCGTACATGGTAGCCTGCTGTTTTACTTTAGCGAAAAACTGGTGGGGGTCTGCGGTGGGGAGGAACGGAGTGATCTTTTCACAAGCGTCCCTTAGCTGGGTTACTGTTAAAGGGGTGGTGTAAGTTATGTCTGGGGCGCCTTCTGATTCGGCTTTCCTTTGTGTGGTTACGGGATTCATGGGTGCGGTTATGATCTGAGCTGTGGGGGGTTGGGGTGCCTGTCGTTTCTGCTGAGCTGCGGGCGCACATGTTCCCTGAACATAACGCTGCGCTGTCTCGCTTAATTCCTGCCAATCTGGGGCATTTTCCCCATCTAACTGTGCTCCAAAGGTGCTTTGGAAGCCATTCTGCACCGAAAGCAGAGATTGCAGTTCCGCAATCTGTTTCCTGCATTTCGCGTGGTCAACTGTGCTTTGTCTTTGTTCGGTCGTTGCAGCATGGAGTGCTCTCAAAGCTGCTTTGAGATCGGAGCATTGCCTCTGCAATGCCTCCACCTGCTTTTCCGATTCCTGTCTTATCAGAACGGCACGTTGCACGTCCTGATAGGCTTTCTCATACTGGGTCTGGGAACTGTTCAGATGAGCTAGACAAGACTGGTGAGCCCTCTTGGCATCATCCACCTCTCTACCCTTCTCTGCCAACTTCCCTTTTAATTCCAGGTTTTCTTTCTCGATGTCCCTGACATCGACCTTACTCATTCGGTTCCTTTCCTCTAAATCTGTCCGGAGCGTCCTGATGACCTCCTCTGCGCCTCGCAACTGTGCCAAGCAGGACACAATCGCCATCGGCTTGCGTGCTTTGCCTAAACTCTTTTTGTGTATTTGAGAGAGGTTCTCCCACCAAGTATGACCTATACTTCCAGGACCTGTCTCCTCATTTGCACAAAACTCTTTCCAAAGGGGCCATCCCTTTCCTTGTAAATATTTGCGGAGTTCCAGCTCCCACGTGGGACACTGGCCTACTCTGCTACTGCTGCTGGTCGCTGCGACCACAAACTTTGCTGGATCCATCAGACGTTCCATTGCCTGCATGGCCATTTCCTCTGACTCTCTTTTTATAATTTGGAACAGGGGGTTGCTGGGGTGGTGTTTCGAGAAAAGGGTACGGCTTACGCTATTTTCCGATCACAAAACTACCGAAAGTTTGTCGCAACAAAAAGCTTTCAGTTTTACCTTACAGCCCTGTTAGTACGCATGCACTAAAACACACTTCCGAATTTCGCTTATTATTTTGAACACCTTGAATACTTGTGATCTCTTTCTTTCTCTGCAATTTGGAGTTCTAATTCAAATTTCAGGGTCCTGGACACTGTGGTGTTTCCACTTACAACAGGGTCCCGGCGGATGTCGCCACTAAATGTTGCACGTTTTACTATGGGCGTAAAACGCGTTTATTGGAGTGTATTAACACGCCTCCGAGTTCGACGTGTGCTTAACACTGCTAGGCTCTGTTCTATGTAATTATTTAGCTCTGGAGTCGCCAGTTGCCGTATAGGCAACGTCACAAGTATTCCAAGGTCAAATTCAAAGTAATAAAGACGATACACCGATTAGTCAAGTTCAAACGATCAATATTTATTATACAGTTAATAATAAATACTCATGCACACACTAAGAGACTAAGCTATAACTAAACTTAAGCAAACAGAATACTTATCTAACAGGAACAGGCAAGGTCAGAGAACGAGGCCTTCGTCCTGGTTTTGTCTGCAGCCTTCAGCAAGCGTTCTGGCACTTGGGAGTCTAGCGGGCTTGGATCGCGTAGCGAGCGTTGAACTTACGGTTTCGGCGGCTGGTGCTCAACGGCTGGAGTCAGGATACCAGGTGTCAGTCGGAGCCGGAGCACGGGTTTAACAGACCGGACAACACGAGGTCCCTATCTTTTATAGGGGTTCCGTTGTCCTTCCCTCTTCTCGGGCGGGCTCTACCTATTGGATCAATTTCTTATCGATACTGGATTAATTCCCCAATGCGAGGGGGTCTCCGTGATGGAGGGGGCGTTTCTTATGTCCTTTTGTTTGGAGGTTTCTGGTGCCTCGATGTCTGGGTCTTGATTGGAATGTGTCCATTCAGAACCAAATGTATCTATTGTGTGGGTGTTCAAGTCTGATGGCCTCATTAGCATGCAAAGCGTTTTGCCATTTGCACCTAGCTAAGGTCTTTTCACCTGAGCCCAAACTGGTTTCTACTGCTGCAGAATGCAAACTGCTCTTTGCAGACTGCTGTTCTGGCTAAACTGTCTGTTTCCCAGCAGTCTTCCATTTTAGTTTGGCTCAGTGTCCATCTTGCGTGGCCAGCATGGCTACAAGCCCCCTACAACCCTCCCTATCTCTGTAACGTCCTCCAGCCCCCTACAACCCTCCCTATCTCTGTAACCTCCTCCAGCCCCTACAACCCTCCCTATCTCTGTAACCTCCTCCAGCCCCTACAACCCTCCCTATCTCTGTAACCTCCTCCAGCCCCTACAACCCTCCCTATCTCTGTAACCTCCTCCAGCCTCTACAACCCTCCCTATCTCTGTAACTTCCTCCAGCCCCTACAACCCTCCCTATCTCTGTAACCTCCTCCAGCCCCTACAACCCTCCCTATCTCTGTAACCTCCTCCAGCCCCTACAACCCTCCCTATCTCTGTAACCTACTCCAGCCCCTACAACCCTCCCAATCTCTGTAACCTCCTCCAGCCCCTACAACCCTCCCTATCTCTGTAACCTACTCCAGCCCCTACAACCCTCCCTATCTCTGTAACATCCTCCAGCCCCGACAACCCTCCCTATCTCTGTAACCTCCTCCAGCCCCTACAACCCTCCCTATCTCTGTAACCTCCTCCAGTCCCTACAACCCTCCCTATCTCTGTAACCTCCTCCAGTCCCTACAACCCTCCCTATCTCTGTAACCTCCTCCAGGCCCTACAACCCTCCCTATCTCTGTAACCTCCTCCAACCCTGAGAACCCTCCCTATCTCTGTAACCTCCTCCAGTCCCTACAACCCTCCCTATCTCTGTAACCTCCTCCAGCCCCTACAACCCTCCCTATCTCTGTAACCTCCTCCAGCCCCTACAACCCTCCCTATCTCTGTAACCTTCTCCAGCCCTACAACCCTCCCTATCTCTGTAACCTCCTCCAGCCCCTACAACCCTCCCTATCTCTGTAACCTCCTCCAGGCCCCTACACCGCTCCCTATCTCTGTAACCTCCTCCAGGCCCTACAACCCTCCCTATCTCTGTAACCTCCTCCAGCCCCTACAACCCTCCCTATCTCTGTAACCTCCTCCAGGCCCCTACACCGCTCCCTATCTCTGTAACCTCCTCCAGGCCCTACAACCCTCCCTATCTCTGTAACATCCTCCAGCCCCTACAACCCTCCCTATCTCTGTAACCTTCTCCAGCCCCGACAACCCTCCCTATCTCTGTAACTTCCTCCAGCCCCTACACCCCTCCCTATCTCTGTAACCTCCTCCAGCTCCTACAACCCTCCCTATCTCTGTAACCTCCTCCCGCTCCCCCAACCCTCCCTATCTCTGTAACTCCCTCTAACCCCGACAACCCTCCCTGTCTCTGTAACCGTCTCCAGCCCCTACAACTCTCCCTATCTCTGTAACCCTCTCCAGCCCCTATAACCCTCCCTATCTCTGTAACCTCTTCCAGCTCCTACAACCCTCCCTATCTCTGTAACCTCTTCCAGCCCCTACAACCCTCCCTATCTCTGTAACCTCCAGTGTCTACAACACTCCCTATCTCTGTAACCTCCTCCAGCCCCTACAACCCTCCCTATCTCTGTAACCTCCTCCAGCCCCTACACCCCTCCCTATCTCTGTAACCTACAACCCCTACAACCCTCCCTATCTCTGTAACCTCCTCCACTTCCCTCCAACTGTCCCTATGTCTGTAACCTCTTCGAACCCTCCAAGATCTCTGCACTCCTCCAATTTGGACCTCTCTGACATCCCCTAATTTTGTTTCCCTGTCGCTCTCTCTCTCTCTCTCTCACTCTCTCTATCGCTCTCTTTCTCTCTCACTCTCTTTCTCTGTCTGCCTCTCTCTTGTTCTCACTCTCTCTTTCTGTCAATCTCTCACTCTCTCTGTCTCTGTCTCTCTCGCTTTCTCTCCTAGCACACTGGTCTAAATCGCTGGCTTTGAAAGCAGCCCAAGGCAGGCCAGCAGCGTGGGTTCGATTCCCGTACCAGCCTCCCCGAACAGGCGCCGGAATGTGGCGACTAGGGGCTTTTCACAGTAACTTCATTGAAGCCTACTCGTGACAATAAGCGATTTTCATTTCTGTCTTTCTGTCTGTCTCTCTCTCTCCTCTTTGTAGATGCTCCTTAGGAAACAACCCCTTCAATTTGAACCGAGGGGCAATTATATCGTGTCTGGCCATGCCCTCTGTCGAGTCGACACGCCAGCCCCATGTCCCTCCTCCCCGTGACCCTGCACAATCTCCCTTCTCAAACAACAATCCAATTCTCTCTGTGAGAGCCTTGACTGAACCTTCTTGCACCTCACCCTGTCGGGCACCCTTGTTCCGGATCGAGAGCAGTCTCCGTGTGAAAAGGTTTCTCCCCTATCCCCATCGCCTCTTTCCCCAATTGCCTCATGTTTGTTTCCCCCTTTCATTCCGGACCCTCCAGCCAATGGGATCGATTTCTCCCTGTCCCAGATCCCCACCCTCCTCGTGACTTTGCGCACCTCTACTCACACCTCCTCCTGACCTTCTCTCTCCCCCCCCCCCGAGAAAAACAATCCCCGATTTCTCCAATCTGTCCCCATCGCTGACGCTCCCCCCCCCCCTTGCAACCATTCCCGGCAATCTTTAGAGGTTACACTGTGGGTGATTTGAGGTTCTGCCTGCCCCGTCTGGAGTGGCTGCGACCAGCCCCGGACACGGCTGCCCAGGGCTGGGATTTCATCCTCAGACGATGAACTGTGTTGATTCCCCCCCCGGAGCATTCACGGGGCTCAATGGGCTAAATAACGCAGAGAGATCGCACAGACGCACAGGCTGGGGTTCCCTTGCCTCACAAGGATCAGTGGTCGATCTGATACACAAACACGCAATGGTTGAAGGATTCAACAGGGTTCAGGAAGCGAAATTGATTTCTAACGGGACGATCAAAGCTAAAAACAGGGAACCTGTGATGGCTGTAGGGATTTCATGTGTATTGCACTGTAGATATTTGGTACTGTAAGAGTTCAAAGCCTGGGTTCGTCGTGTGTGTTTGACTGCTGCAGTCATGTTTTTAAAGAAATCCTAGTTTGAAAGGCAATTTACATTTTGAGAGCAGGGGGTGCAATTAAACCAGGGTTAAAAAAAACGTGGGCTGACGGAATGTTGTTTTGATTAAGGGGGTCCCTGTGGAGTTAATTAGATTTCAACTCAGGCGCCTGCTGAACGTGATCATGATCCAACCGGGGAGAGAACACCTGAGGTGATTGTCTCCCTGGACGCAGGAACGGCCTTCGACAGAGTCGAGTGGAAGTACCTCATCGAGGTACTGGAGCGGTTCGGGCTCGGAACAGGATTCACCGCCTGGGTGAAACTCCTGCATGGCGACCCCATGGCGAGGATACGGACAAACACCACCGGCTCCCAGTACTTCCCGCTGCAGAGGGGCACCAGGCAGGGATGCCCGCTGTCGCCACTGCTGCTCGCGTTAGCGATAGCGCCATTAGCGATTGCGCTCAGAACAGCAAAGAACTGGAAGAGGATCCGGCGAGGAGCAGAGACCATAAAGTCTCGCTCGAAGCGGATGATGGGGGGGGGGGGGGGGGGGGGGGGCTAGCCCTCCCAAACCTAAAATACCTCAAATGTATTTTATTCCAAACATTTATCAAAACAGGTCACAGCAAATTAACACCTCGGGAAACATACTTCCCAACAATCAACTATACAGCCTGTACAGATTTTTCCTCTTTTTCACCCCCCCTCCCCCCTTCCCACGATGAACAGCTCCTCAAACACGGTCACAAACATCCCCCACCTTTCCTGAAACCCCCCTTAACTCAGACTTTATCTTCTCTAACCGCAGGAAGCTGTACAGGTCACCCAACCATGCTGCTACCCCCGGTGGCGATGCCGACCGCCACCCCAGCAAAACTCGTCGCCGTGTAATCAGAGAGGCGAAGGCCACAGCATCGGCCTTCCTCCTCCCCATCAGCTCCGGCTTCTCTGAAACCCCAAATATCACCAAAGGGTCCGGGTCCACTCCCTCCTCCACTATCCTGGCTAAGACCACTCCCACCCAGAATCTACCCAATGTTTCACAACCCCAAAACATGTGCGCAGGATTCTCTGGCCCCCGCCCACACCTCTCACACTCACCTGCTACCCCCTGAAAAAACCCACTCATTCTCACCTGAGTCATATGCACCCTGTGCACCACCTTAAACTGTATCAGACTCATCCTGGCACAAGAGGAGGTCCCGTTTACCCTTCACAGTGCCTCACTCCATACTCCCCAACTGATCTCCATTCCCAACTCCGCTTCCCATTTCTCCTTGATCTTCACCACCCGCTCGCCTCCCTGCTCCCCAGCCACTCGTATATATCCCCAATTCTTCCCTTCCACATCCAGAAGCAGCAGTCGCTCCAGCAGGGTGTATCCCGGCAATCTAGGGAACCCCTTCCAGACCTTTCACGCAAAGTCCCTAACCTGTAGATACCTGAACTCACTACCCCTCGGCAGCTCTACCCTCCCCCATAGCTCCTCCAGACTGGCGAACCCTTCCTCCAAATACAAATCCCTCACCTTGACCAGCCCCACTTCCCTCCACCTCCTGTATACACTATCCATCCCCCCCGGGCTCAAACCCATGATTCTCACACAGCGGTGTTGGCACTAACATCCCATCCACCCTAAAATGTTGCCCTCTCAGACCTGCCGCACTAGCACTGGGCAGTGACAGCAGAAAGAATAGCGAGGTGGATAAAGGAGCCGGAGGTCAAGTGGGTGCTCACACAGGAGGATTCCTGCAAAGGGACCACCCCCCCCCCCCCCCCCCCCCCCCCGGGCCCTCGCCACGGCGACACACACATCCCCACCCAAGGAACTGTCGACCAGCCCAGTGATGGTGGTAACACTTCAGTCGTAGGCATTTGGGCCTAACTAAAATGTCCGACAAAGCCCCCATCTGCACCAACCATAGGTTCGCGTCTGTGCTCACAGTCGCCTCCTGGGAGGCAGAGAGGAGGGGGGGGGGGGGAACCCTGACAGTTAGGGATTTGTACACCAATGGCAGGGTAACAACACTCGACGAGCTAACAGAACGATTCCAATTAGCAGGTGGCAACGCATTCAGCCTCAAAACTTCCTACGGAAAGAAACAAGGGCGTACCCATGACAACCGTCACTGCTAGAGGAACTGCTGGACACACACAGTCTAGGCAGAGGGAACTGTAGTGAAGTGTAGTAACGGCTGCTGGAGAGGGCCGACACGGAACTCGACACGACAAGGGAGAAATGGGAGGAAGGCTTGGGGATTCGAAATAGGGTGGGGACTCTGGAGCAAAACACTGCACGGGGTCAACTCTCCCTCTACATGCGCGAGGTTCAACCTAACGCAGCTGAAAGTGGTATATAGATAGAGCCCACTTCACTCAACTGTTCCGGGACCTGTTTGGGACCAGCAACGAGGTAGCCAGGGATAAAGAGAAAGTTGTCGCAGCACAGAAGGGAAGACGATGGGGGAGGTGGGGGGAGAGAGAGGGGGAGAGACCGGGGAAATAGAAAAATATAACCAAACGCAACAGGAGGACCAGGGGGTCACGGTGGAGGGGGGAGGGCAGGAACAACAATGGGAGCCAGGAGGGAGAAAAAAAGAGGTAAACAGGCAGGGAACGATATACCTGGGGGTCGGCAACAGCCGCAGCAAAAGCAACGAGGAAAAGGAAAGAAGAAACTTTGAAACCTCCACATAGTTAAAACTGACCTCGATGTAAAAAACTTTAAGGCTCATTGCCTCGGAGCTCACTTCTGATTGTTCTGTTCGTATTTATATTTTGTTATGTACACCAAAAAACCCAATAAACACATTGTTTTGAAAAGGATTTCAGCTCGGTGAGATGATGTCGTTGCTGGGTGGAGCTAAGGCATTTTGCAGAAAGCAGGTCAGTTCCGAGCTGAACGAAGCTGTGACCAGAAGCCAAGCAGCTTTTTCCTCACTGCGGTTCAGTTAAAAGCGACGGACAGTCTTCAAAGCAGTGCAGACTTGTCTGAGAACAAAGGGGGAGCTGAAACAAGATGGTCTACATCTGAACCTGAGGGGCACCAATATCCTGGGGGGGAGATTTGTTAGTGCTCTTTGGGGGGGTTTAAACTAATTCAGCAGGGGCATGGGAACCTGGATTGTAGTTTTGGGGTACGGGAGATTGAGAGTATAGAGGTCAGGAGCACAGATTTGACTTCGCAGGAGGGTGCCAGTGTTCAGGTAGGTGGTTTGAAGTGTGTCTACTTCAATGCCAGGAGTATACGAAATAAGGTAGGGGAACTGGCAGCATGGGTTGGTACCTGGGACTTCGATGTTGTGGCCATTTCAGAGACATGGATAGAGCAGGGACAGGAATGGTTGTTGCAGGTTCCGGGGTTTAGGTGTTTTAGTAAGCTCAGAGAAGGGGGCAAAAGAGGGGGAGGTGTGGCGCTGCTAGTCAAGGACAGTATTACGGTGGCGGAAAGGATGCTAGATGGGGACTCTTCTTCCGAGGTAGTATGGGCTGAGGTTAGAAACAGGAAAGGAGAGGTCACCCTGTTGGGAGTTTTCTATAGGCCACCTAATAGTTCTAGGGATGTAGAGGAAAGGATGGCGAAGATGATTCTGGAAAAGAGCGAAAGTAACAGGGTAGTTGTTATGGGAGACTTTAACTTTCCAAATATTGACTGGAAAAGATATAGTTCGAGTACATTAGATGGGTCATTCTTTGTACAATGTGTGCAGGAGGGTTTCCTGACACAATATGTTGACAGGCCAACAAGAGGCGAGGCCACATTGGATTTGGTTTTGGGTAATGAACCAGGCCAGGTGTTAGATCTGGAGGTAGGTGAGCACTTTGGAAACAGTGACCACAATTCGGTGACCTTTACGTTAGTGATGGAAAGGGATAAGTATACCCCGCAGGGCAAGAGTTATAGCTGGGGGAAGGGCAATTATGATGCCATTAGACATGACTTAGGATGTGTTGGTTGGAGAAGTAGGCTGCAAGGGTTGGGCACACTGGATATGTGGAGCTTGTTCAAGGAACAGCTATTGCATGTTCTTGATAAGTACGTACCAGTCAGGCAGGGAGGAAGGGGTCGAGCGAGGGAACCGTGGTTTACCAAAGAAGTGGAATCTCTTGTTAAGAGGAAGAAGGAGGCCTATGTGAAGATGAGGCATGAAGTTTCAGTTGGGGCGCTTGATAGTTACAAGGAAGCGAGGAAGGATCTAAAGAGAGAGCTGAGACGAGCAAGGAGGGGACATGAGAAGTCTTTGGCAGGTAGGATCAAGGAAAACCCAAAAGCTTTCTATAGGTATGTCAGGAATAAAAGAATGACTAGGGTAAGAGTAGGGCCAGTCAAGGACAGTGGTGGGAAGTTGTGTGTGGAGGCTGAGGAGATAAGCGAGATACTAAATGAATACTTTTCGTCAGTATTCACTCAAGAAAAAGATAATATTGTGGAGGAGAATGCTGAGACCCAGGCTATTAGAATAGATGGCATTGAGGTGCGTAGGGAAGAAGTGTTGGCAATTCTGGACAAGGTGAAAATAGATAAGTCCCCGGGGCCGGATGGGATTTATCCTAGGATTCTCTGGGAAGCCAGGGAAGAGATTGCTGAGCCTTTGGCTTTGATTTTTAGGTCATCATTGGCTACAGGAATAGTGCCAGAGGACTGGAGGATAGCAAATGTGGTCCCTTTGTTCAAGAAGGGGAGTAGAGATAACCCCGGTAACTATAGGCCGGTGAGCCTAACGTCTGTGGTGGGTAAAGTCTTGGAGAGGATTATAAAAGATACGATTTATAATCATCTAGATAGGAATAATATGATTAGGGATAGTCAGCATGGTTTTGTGAAGGGTAGGTCATGCCTCACAAACCTTATCGAGTTCTTTGAGAAGGTGACTGAACAGGTAGACGAGGGTAGAGCAGTTGATGTGGTGTATATGGATTTCAGTAAAGCGTTTGATAAGGTTCCCCACGGTCGGCTATTGCAAAAAATACAAAGGCTGGGGATTGAGGGTGATTTAGAGATGTGGATCAGAAATTGGCTAGTTGAAAGAAGACAGAGAGTGGTAGTTGATGGGAAATGTTCAGAATGGAGTTCAGTTACGAGTGGCGTACCACAAGGATCTGTTCTGGGGCCGTTGCTGTTTGTCATTTTTATAAATGACCTAGAGGAGGGCGCAGAAGGATGGGTGAGTAAATTTGCAGACGACACTAAAGTCGGTGGAGTTGTAGACAGTGCGGAAGGATGTTGCAGGTTACAGAGGGACATAGATAAGCTGCAGAGCTGGGCTGAGAGGTGGCAAATGGAGTTTAATGTGGAGAAGTGTGAGGTGATTCACTTTGGAAAGAATAACAGAAATGTGGAATATTTGGCTAATGGTAAAATTCTTGGCAGTGTGGATGAGCAGAGGGATCTCGGTGTCCATGTACATAGATCCCTGAAAGTTGCCACCCAGGTTGATAGGGTTGTGAAGAAGGCCTATGGTGTGTTGGCCTTTATTGGTAGAGGGATTGAGTTCCGGAGCCATGAGGTCATGTTGCAGTTGTACAAAACTCTAGTACGGCCGCATTTGGAGTATTGCGTACAGTTCTGGTCGCCTCATTATAGGAAGGACGTGGAAGCTTTGGAACGGGTGCAGAGGAGATTTACCAGGATGTTGCCTGGTATGGAGGGAAAATCTTATGAGGAAAGGCTGATGGACTTGAGGTTGTTTTCGTTAGAGAGAAGAAGGTTAAGAGGTGACTCAATAGAGGCATACAAAATGATCAGAGGGTTAGATAGGGTGGACAGCGAGAGCCTTCTCCCGCGGATGGAGGTGGCTAGCACGAGGGGACATAGCCTTAAATTGAGGGGTAATAGATATAGGACAGAGGTCAGAGGTGGGTTTTTTACGCAAAGAGTGGTGAGGCCGTGGAATGCCCTACCTGCAACAGTAGTGAACTCGCCAACATTGAGGGCATTTAAAAATTTATTGGATAAGCATATGGATGATAAGGGCATAGTGTAGGTTAGATGGCCTTTAGATTTTTTTTCCATGTCGGTGCAACATCGAGGGCCGAAGGGCCTGTACTGCGCTGTATCGTTCTATGTTCTAAGCTGAGAAACCCCTCCTCCTGCAGAGATACTGCCAGAGTTTCTGCATGGGTCTGACAGGAGTCAGATCTTGGCCGGGCTTCTCCGACCTTGCGCCGGGTCGGAGAATCCCGGGGGGGGGGGGGCGGGAGAGCGCAAATCTGCCCCTGCCGCCGGCTTCCCTATTCTCCCGCGCCGTTTTTCAGGGGCCGACGGGATTCCCGCCACGCCGGCGATTCTCCGGACCCCGATGGGCTGAGTGGCTGTCAGGTTTTGCCCAGTCCCGCCGGCGTGAATTACTCACCTCACACACGGCGGGTAAGTGTGCGGGAGCCATCCTGGGGGAGTAGGGTGGTGCGCGGGGGGATCCGACCCTGGGGGGCGGCCCCCACGCTGGCCTGGCCCGCGATCAGGGCCCACCAATCGGCGGGCGGGCTGCTTCCCTGGGGGCCTCCTTTACTCCCCGCCAGGCCCCTTTAGGGCTGCACCATATTACCCGGGGGCCGGCGCAGAGCAGGAAACCCCTGTGCATGCGCGGAAATACACCGGCCATTCCGTGCGTGCTCAAACTCATGCCGGCCGTTCTGCACATGCGCGGTAATACATCTGCCATTCTGCACATGCTCGGACACGCGCAGGCCCTTCGGCGCCGGCTGCCGGTGCCAACCTAGCCCTCGAGAAAGGGGAGAATTTGGACGCCGGAGTGGTTGGCGATGGTATAATAATACAGTCCATTTTTTTTTGTTCGTCTTCCTCCAACTGAAACTGCTTCTGTTCATCATTCGTGACAAAACATCGGCTATCACGCTTACTTGTCCTGCCACATATATTCATTTTGAATGAAATGGCGGTAACAATAAACTCCAGTGAAACAATCGCTCCAATAACGTCAACGTATTATGATCAGTATATATAACGGTGTCAGACGGATTGCTGGTCACATGAATGTGAAAATGTTGCAAAGCCAGCACCAAACTCAAAGGGCGCGATTCTCCCGACTTACGAAAAATCGGAGAATAGCGGGCGGCGTAAATTTTTACGGACACGCTGTTCCGACGCCCTCCCGCTATTCACCCCCCCCCACGCCCGCCTCCCGACACGAATCGCTGCCCGCCGTTTTTTTATGGCGAGCAGAGATTCTCCCCTGGCCGATGGGCCGATTTCCAAGGCCTTTGCGGCCGTTTTTACAAGCGTAAAACACACCTGGTCTGACCGTTCGTAAAAACGGCCGTAAAGTCCCAATCTCGGGAACCATGGCACCGATTGGCACGGCAGTACCACGGCCGTGCCAAGGGTGCCATGGGCCCGCGATCGGTGGGCACCGATCGCGGGCAGCGGGTACTTACCCCGCGCACTCTTTCTCCCTCTGCCACCCCGCTGGATCCATTCGCGGGGCGGCTGAGGGGCATCCCGGCCCGCGCATGCGCGGGTTTCACGCATATGCGTGATGATGTCATCCGCGCATATACGCGGATTGGAGTCGTCCAATCCGCGCATGCGCGGCTGACGTCATCTGACACGTCAGCCGTCGCTAACTCTGGCTAGCGGGCTTAACGAAATTCGCCGGAGTTCATGGCCGTGCGATGCTAGTCCCGACCGGGGAGATGAATCGGTTCCCGGTCGGGGGGGGGGGGGGGGGGGGGGGGGGGCGGAGGCTGGCGTCAAACGCGCCCGTTTTTGACGCCAGCTTCCCGGTTTTTGGTAACGCGGGAGATTCGCGCCCAAAGTCTCCTTCTCAATCGTTGAATACTTCTGGTGAGAATTTAATTTCTTTGAAAAGTAACCAACAGGCCGCTCTTGCCCTTCATCATCATCTTGAAGAAGCACCGCACCTACGCCCACATCACTGGCATCAACCGCCACTTTGAATGGTTTGGTATAATTTGGGATGGCCAACACAGGAGCAGTGGTTAACACAGCCTTCGGGCCGTCAAATGCATGTTGACACTCCGCTGTCCACTGGAATTTGTTACGCTTCTTGAGCAAGTCCATCAGTGCAGTGACCACACTGCTGAAATTTGGTACAAATTTCTGGTAAAATCCACTCATACCAAGAAACCGCATTATTTCCCGTCATCTCGAGGGTATCAGAAACTCCCCAATAACTTTTGTTCCCCTCCAAGCCAATGTCAATACGGTAGGGTGCTCTTTCCAGGAGCCGGTGCAGACTCGAAGGGCCGAATGGCCTCCTTCTGCACTGTAAATTCTATGAACTAATCTGGCTTCGCCTGCTGTGTGTGGGACAGAGCTGCAAACGTCCACCGACTTCGACTGAAGAAGCTCTTCCCAACATCCCTCCTGAACGGCCTGGCCCTAATTGTTAGTTTATCCCCTCGTGGGGTCTAACCAGGGATTTGCAAAGCTGCTCTCCTGTGTCGTTATATTCCAATCCTCGCGATAGAACGGCTAGCATTCCATTAGCCTTTTTGATTATTCTCTACACTAGTTCCTGGCATTTTAAGGATCTATGTGGCTAAACCCCCAAATCCCTTTCGACATTGGGCAGCACGGTAGCATGGTGGTTAGCATAAATGCTTCACTGCTCCAGGGTCCCAGGTTCGATTCCCGGCTGGGTCACTGTCTGTGCGGAGTCTGCACGTCCTCCCCGTGTCTGCGTGGGTTTCCTCCGGGTGCTCCGGTTTCCTCCCACAGTCCAAAGATGTGCAGGTTAGGTGGATTGGCCATGCTAAATTGCCCGTAGTGCCCTAAAAAGTAAGGTTAAGGGGGGGGGGGGTTGTTGGGTTACGGGTATAGGGTGGATACGTGGGTTTGAGTAGGGTGATCATTGCTCGGCACAACATCGAGGGCCGAAGGGCTTGTTCTGTGCTGTACTGTTCTATGTTCTATGACATTCACAGTACCTAACCTCTTTCCATTTACAAAGTACTCTGCTCGATCCTTTCTTTTGGTCCAAAATGTATAACCTCACACTGGATACATTGCATTCCATCCTCCACGATTTAGCCCATTTACCAGTTACCAATATCGCCTCACAATTTTATGCTATCATCCAGGTTGTCTACCACGCCGCCTAACTTTGTACCGTCAACAAATTTAGAGATATGACTTTTTCCCTGCCATCCTCCAAGTCATTAATGAATAATGTGAATAATTGAGGGCCCCCCCACCACCCTTCCAGGAGCAGGATTCTCTGGTGGGAGAACAGGGAGGCAAAGGCTAGGGCCTCGGCCCCTTCCCCTCCCACCCCCACCCCTCCGCCCTCCCCGTCAAGCCTGGGGAAAGACCAGAACATGTGGGTGTGGTTTGCCGGGCCCCCTTGGCACCATTCACACTTGTCCTCCACCTTCTCGTGCTGGTTAGGGTACGCCCTGTGCACTACGTTCATTGTTCGAAAGATCGATTTATTGTCACGTGTACCGACGTACAGTGAAAAGCATTTTTCTGCGGCCAAGTACGTACAGAGTAGACACAAGAATAATCAACAGAGAACATTGACAAATGGTACATCGACAAACAGTGATTGGTTACAGTGTGGAACAAGGGGTCAAACAAAGCAAATACATGAGCAAGAGCAGCATAGGGTGTCGGGAACAGTGTTCTCACAGGGAACAGATCAGCCCGAGGGGGAGTCGTTGAGGAGTCTTGTAGCTGTGGGGAAGAAGCTGTTTTTCAGTTTAGATGGGCAAGTCTTCAGACTTCTGTACCTCCGGCCTGATGGAAGGGTCTGGAAGAGGGGGCAATGCTTGGGTGGGAGGGGTCTCTGACAATACTGTCTGCCTTCCTGAGGCAGCGGGAGGTGTAGACAGAATCAATGGGAGGATGGCAAGCTTGTGTGATGCGTTGGGCTGAGTTCACCACACTCTGCAGGTTCTTGCGATCTTGGGCCGAGCAGCTGCCATACCAGGCTGTGATGCAGCCGGATAGGATTCTCTCTATCACACATCTGTAGACGCTTGTGAGAGTCGATGCAGACGTGCCGAATTTCTTTAGCTTCCGCAGGGAGTAGAGACTCGCCCGCGCTCAGCACTCTGTCCAGCAGTGAGTGTCCAGGTATCTGAGCGACTGTGACCATTTCCTTGCAGAGGAAGACCGAACAGAAATATTTTAATTCAAGGTTTTTACACAAAAAGGTGCAAAGTTTTAGGAGGCCGACACCTCAACCCAATAAACAATCACAAACCCTCCAGCCCCCCCCCCCCCTCCCCCCCCCCCCCCCCCCCACCCCCCCGACCCCAACTCCATACAACGTCGCGCCTTCTCAAAGAACCGGCTCATCCTCGCCACCGAAATGTGGGCCCGATGCACCACCTTAAACTGGGCGAGGCTTCGCCCGGCCTCCACCCATCCCAGCCCTCACCTCCCCTCCCAGCTCCTCCTCCCATTTGCATTTAAGAACCCCCACCCGGACGGCCCTTCCTCTCCATCAGCTCCTGGTAAACCTCCGACACCTTCCTGATGCAACCACCGATTCACACGACGCGATCAGGAGAAGTGAACAGTGGTTTCAGTAAGCTAGACCTGTGCCTGCCTGCGAGTGATCTCTACTGAGTGCCGCCTACAGGCTGCAGGTCTATATACCACCCCCGAGGGGGCGGAGCCACAGGCGGAGCCCACAGGGGTATCAACATAATACAACACAATGAATTGTAGCAGCAATACGCTCCCCGCACTTCCCCCTCCTCGATTTCGGCCTCCGACAGAGGTTTAACCGACAGCATCGGAGGATGGCCCCGGGGAGGACAGCAACCTCTTGCTCACAAAATCCCGAACCTGCAGGTCCCTCAACCCTTGGGCAACTTAAACAATTCCTCCTCCCCTTCCAGCCCCACGATATTTGCCCCCCTATAAACAAGTTACTAAAGTGCTCGATCACTGCCTTCGCCCACCTGGGAACCTGGCATCCACTCTCGCCTATGGTTATCGCCAATAGGCGCCAGTCTCGCCTATGGTTATCGGCAATAGGCGCCAGTCTCGCCTATGGTTATCGCCAATAGGCGCCCCCAACGACCGACCCTCTAACCCAGGTTCCGCCCTCCACTGCCCCCACACCCTTAATGCCATCACCACCACAGGGCCCGCACAGTACCTGGCCGGCAAGAGGCACCACCAACAAAACCCTCAAACCCGTTGACGACACAACGCCGCCTCCACCCGTCTCCCCCCCCCCCCCCCCCCCCCCCCCACACCGATCTCTCCTCCACGGACATTTCCTCAGTGTCGCCAGATTTGCCGTTCAGTGATAATCAAATTCGGCAAGGCCAGAATCCCCCCCCCCCCCCCCCCCCCCCCCCCGTCCCGAAGGTCTTCCCCGCCCGCACGAAAACCCCAAGATCAGCCCTTTAACTGTCCTGAGAAAGAACTTGGAATGTAGATGGAGGGGTTCTGGAAGGGGAATAAGAACCCGGGCAGCCATTTGCATCGAACAACCTCCAGCCGGACGCCCTCTCACTCCATCCGCCTTCATCCGCTCCACCAGCCGTGCCCGATTCAATCCATGCAGCTGGGACCAGCTCCGTGCCAGCTGGATACCGAGGTAGCTGAAGCCCCCCCCCCCCCCACCACCCTAAACGGCAACTCCCCTAGTCTCCTTTCCTGCCCTCTGGCATCGATCGGGAATTCCGCACTCCTTCCCATGTTCAATGTGTTTCCCGGAAACCAGACAAATTCACCCCAACGCTGCCCAACGGGTATGGAGTGCATAATAACAAGTCATCCGCAGACAGCGAAACCCTCTGTTCAGCAACTCCCCGATCCCCACTCCCGCCCATTCCATCTCCAGTCCTTAGATACCCCAAGCGCCTTTGACAATAACGCAATTCGCATGCAGCCGCAGCAATGTGCATCCCGCAGCAACCGGTCCACAGCAGACGCCATTTCCCTGGCCCAACACCCAACCCTAAAGCATCTCGACAACAAGGACTCCTACGTCAGACTCCTATTTATTGACTACAGTTCCGCCTTCAACACCATAATCCCAGCCAAGCTCATATCAAAGCTCCAAAACCTAGGACTCTGCAACTGGGTCCTCGATTTTCTGACCAACAGACCACAATCAGTAAGAATAAAAAAATAACACCTCCTCCACGATAGTCCTCAATACCGGTGCCCCGCAAGGCTGCGTACTTAGCCCCCTACTCCCTGTACACACACGACTGCGTGGCAAAACTTGGTTCCAACTCCATCTACAAGTTTGCTGACGATACGACCATAGTGGGCCGGATCTCAATAACGACGAGTCCGAATACAGGAGGGAGATAGAGAACCTAGTGGAGTGGTGTAACGACAACAATCTCTCCCTCAATGCCAGCAAAACTAAAGAGCTGGTCATCGACTTCAGGAAGCAAAGTACTGTACACACCCCTGTCAGCATCAACGGGGCCGAGAGGAGATGGTTAGCAGTTTCAAATTCCTAGGGGTGCACATCTCCAAAAATCTGTCCTGGTCCACTCACGTCGACGCTATCACCAAGAAAGCACAACAGCGCCTCTACTTCCTCAGGAAACTAAGGAAATTCGGCAAGTCCACATTAATGCTGACCAACTTTTACAGATGCACCATAGAAAGCATCCTATCGGGCTGCATCACAGCCTGGTATGGCAACTGCTCGACCCAGGACCGCAAGAAACTTCAGAGAGTCCTGAACGCCGCCCAGTCCATCACACGAACCTGCCTCCCATCCACTGACTCCATCTACACTTCCCGCTGCCTGGGGAAAGCGGGCAGCATAATCAAAGATCCCTCCCACCCGGCTTACTCACTCTTCCAACCTCTTCCATCAGGCAGGAGATTCAGAAGTCTGAGAACACGCACGAACAGACTCAAAAACACCTTCTTCCCCGCTGTCACCAGACTCCTAAATGACCCTCTTATGGACTAACCTCATTAACACTGCACCCCTGTATGCTTCTCCCAATGACGGTGTTTATGTAGTTACATTGTATACCTTGTGTTTCCCTATTATGTATTTTCTTTGATTCCCTTTTCTTCCATGTACTGAATGATCTGTTGAGCTGCTCGCAGAAAAACACTTTTCACTGTACCTCGGTACACGGGACAATAAACCGATCCAATCCAATCCAATCTAATGGCCCTATAGCCAAGACGAAAAGTATCAGGGAGAGCGGGCTTCCCTGCCTCGCCCCGTGGTGAAGCCCAAAATACCCCAAACTCACTCGGTTCGTCCGCACACTCGCCGTGGAGCCCAATCCACTAAACCCCGCCCGAACCTCCTCAGCACCTCCAAACATAAACACCCGCTCCGCCCGTTCCAAAGCTTTCTACCCGTCCATCGCCACCGCTACGTCATCCTCCTGCCCCCCTCCCCGAGAGCATCATTATCACTTTCAGTAACCTCCGCACATGCGCCGACAACTGCCTTCCTTGCACCAATCCCGTCTGGTCCTCCCCTATCACCCCCCCTCCGGCGCACAGTCCTCGATACGCGATGCCATCTGCGACAGTGTTGGGGAGTTTCCCCCCCCTCTACCTTGCCTCACTGTACACCCTCAACACCTCCCCGCCCCAAACTTCTGATGAAACTCCACTTGGAACCCGTCCGCCTCTGGGGCCTTTCCTGCCTGCATCGCCCCCATTCCGTCCATCACCTCCCACAGCCCAATCGGGTCCCCCCCCAGGCCCTGAACCCACCCCTTCCTCCTCCTTGGGACACTTCAACACACCCAGGAAATGCCTCATCACCCCCCTCCCCCCTCCCCCCTTCCCGGGGGCTCCGATTGGTACAGCCTCCTCTAGAAGGCCTCAAATACCCCATTCACCCCCTCTGGGTTCATCACCACCTTAACCCCCCCCCCCCCTTTGTCCCTCACACTGCCAATCTCCCTCGCCGCCTCCTGCTTCCTCAACTGATGTGCCGTCACCCTCCCCGCCTACTCCCCGTACCCACACGCTGCCCCTCTGGCCCTCCGCAACTGCCCCACCGCTCCACTCTCTCCCTGTGTGCCCGAATCGAAATAAGCTCCCCCCCCCCCCCCGACTACAGTCTTGAGTGCCTCACACAGCACGGTGGCTGTGACCTCCCCCCCCCCCCCCCCCCCCCGTATTGTTCATCACCGAATTGGCAGCGGCTCAGTTGCCAGGGCGAATCGAAGCAGGGTCAGCGGGCTACCCTGCCTCGTGCCTCAGCTGGAAGTATTTGGAGCGGCTGGTGCTGGTCCGCACGCTCGCCATGGGAGTGTTGTTCAGGAGTTTCACCCAGGAGGTGAACCCTGGCCCAAACCCAAGCCGCTTGAGGCCTTGACGAGGTACCACCGCTCGACTCTGTGGAAGGCCGTTTCTGCATCCAGGGAGACGATCGCCTCCGGTCTTCTCTCCCCGGACTGGGTCATTGTCACATTTAGCAGGCGCCTGCAGTTCACTACCTTTGACAAAGCCCGTCTGATCTCCGTGATTACCTCTGGCAGGGAGTTCTCCAGCCGCCTCACCAGGGCCTTCACCAGGATCTTTAGGCAGCACAGTAGGGCACTGTGGCTTCACAGTGCCAGGGTCCCAGGTTCGATTCCCCACTGGGTCACTGTCTGTGCGGAGTCTCCCCGTGTGTGTGTGGGTTTCCTCTGGGTGCTCTGGTTTCCTCCCACAGTCCAAAGATGTGCAGGTTAAATGGATTGGCCATGGTAAATTGCCCTTAGTGTCCAAAATTGCCCTTAGTGTTGGGTGGGGTTACTGGTTTATGGGGATAGGGCGGAGGTGTTGACCTTGGGTAGGGTGCTCTTTCCAAGAGTCGGTGCAGACTCGATGGGCCGAATGGCCTCCTTCTGCACTGTAAATTCTATGAAATTCTTTGACGTCAGTGTTGAGTAGTGAGATGGGCCTGTAAGACCCACACTCTGTCAGTTTTTTGTCCTTTTCGGGGATCATCGATAACGAGGCCAGGGTCAGCATGGGCGGTAGAGTTTCTCTTGACAACGAGCCAGCGAACATCTCCCGATGTAGTAGGCTGCTAGGAATCTGTCTGGGCCCCGGCACCTTCCCTGACTGCATGGAGCAAATTTTTTTTTGTTGTTGAAATATTATAATTAACATTTAAGAAATTTTATACACAATGTCATGGGAATGTCACTTTAAGAAATGTTTGTCTGCTCAAGTGGCTGCAGTGATGTCAGAGTGTGGGTGGAGCTGAGCTCTGGCTCTGCTTTTTTAGTTTGAGAAAATCTTGGGTGTGTCTGTTTTTTTTTGTTCCGTTTTTCAGTGTTGGAGCTGAAGCCAGACAGAGCAGCTGTACTGCTGTTCTCTCTGCCATCAAAAGACTATCTCTTGATCATTTGGTGAATTTAGAATTATAAATGTTCTCAGTAGTGAATGTAAACCTGATGTGCTTCTGTTAAAGGTTTTGTTTTTAAGTCGTATGGATGTTAAAAGGAAAGCTTAAAGGATTACTTAGTGTTGTATTCTTTGGGGGTTGTATTTGAATTGATGGTTTCTAAGATGTTCACTGTATGTTTTAAAAAGGTTAACTTGAGTTCATAGAATAAACATTATTGTGCTTTAAAAAATACTTTTCCATTTCTGCTGTCCCACACCTGTAGAGTGAGCCGTGTGCTCCCCATACCACAATCTATTAAAAGTTGTGGGTCAGGTGAACTCCATGATACATTTTGGGGTTCCCAAGTTCTTTCTCAGGACAGTCAAAGGGCTGATCTTGGGGTTTTCGTGCGGGCGGGGAAGACCTACGGCAGGTGTTTTTTGGGACGGTGGAGGGGGATTCTGGCCTTGCCAAATTTGATTATCACTGAACGGCAAATATGGCGACACTGAGGAAATGTCCATGGAGGAGAGATCGGTGTTGGGGGGGGAGGGGGGAGGGGACAGGTGGAGGCGGCGTTGTGTCGTCAACGGGTTTGAGGGTTTTGTTGGTGGTGCCTCTCGCCGGCCAGGTACTGCGCGGGCCCTGTGGTGGTGCTGGCATTAAGGGTGTGGGGGCAGTGGAGGGCGGAACCTGGGTTAGAGGATTGGTCGCTGTGGGCGCCTATTGGCGATATAACCATAGGCGAGACTGGTGCCTATTGGCGATAACCATAGGCGAGACTGGTGCCTATTGGCGATAACCATAGGCGAGACTGGTGCCTATTGGCGATAACCATAGGCGAGACTGGATGCCAAGTTCCCAGGTGGGCGAAGGCAGTGATCGAGCACTTTAGTGACTTGTTTATAGGGGGGCAAATATCGTGGGGCTGGAAGGGGAGGAGGAATTGTTTAAGTTGCCCAAGGGTTGAGGGAACGTACGGGTTCGGGATTTTGTGAGCAAGAGGTTGCTGTCCTCCCCGGGGCCATCCTCCGATGCTGTTGGTTAAACCTCTGTCGGAGCCCTCCCACCCAAGCATTGCCCCCTCTTCCAGACCCTTCCATCAGGCCGGAGGTACAGAAGTCTGAAGACTTGCCCATCTAAACTTAAAAACAGCTTCTTCCCCACAGCTACAAGACTCCTCAATGACTCCCCCTCGGGCTGATCTGTTCCCTGTGAGAACATTATTCACGACCCCCTATGCTGCTCTTGCTCATGTATTTGCTTTGTTTGACCCCTTGTTCCACACTGTAACCAATCACTATTTGTCGATGTACCATTTGTCAATGTTCTCTGTTGATTATTCTTGTGTCTACTCTGGTCGTACTTGGCCGCAGAAAAATGCTTTTCACTGTACGTCGGTACACGTGACAATAAATCGATCTTTCGAACAATGAACGTAGTGCACAGGGCTTACCCTAACCAGCACGAGAAGGTGGAGGACAAGTGTGAATGGTGCCGGGGGGCCCGGCAAACCACACCCACATGTTCTGGTCCTTCCCCAGGCTTGTCGGGGAGGGCGGAGGGGTGGGGGTGGGAGGGGAAGAGGCCGAGGCCCTAGCCTTTGCCTCCCTGCTCTCCCACCAGAGAATCCTGCTCGGCTGATCGACCTGGAAGGGTGGTGGGGGGGCCCTCAATTATTCATATTATTCATTAATGACTTGGAGGATGGCAGAGAAAAAGTCATACCTCTAAATTTGTTGACGGTACAAAGTTAGGCGGCGTGGTAGACAGCCTGGATGATACCATAAAATTGTGAGGCGATATTGGTAACTGGTGAATGGGCTAAATCGTGGAGGATGGAATGCAATGTATCCAGTGTGAGGTTATACATTTTGGACCAAAAAAAAAGGATCGAGCAGAGTACTTTGTAAATGGAAAGAGGTGAATGTCATAGAACATAGAACATAGAACAGTACAGCACAGAACAGGCCCTTCGGCCCTCGATGTTGTGCCGAGCAATGATCACCCTACTCAAACCCACGTATCCACCCTATACCCGTAACCCAACAACCCCCCCTTAACCTTACTTTTTAGGACACTACGGACAATTTAGCATGGCCAATCCACCTAACCCACACATCTTTGGACTGTGGGAGGAAACCGGAGCACCCGGAGGAAACCCACGCACACAGGGGGAGGACGTGCAGACTCCGCACAGACAGTGACCCAAGCCGGAATCGAACCTGGGACCCTGGAGCTGTGAAGCATTTATGCTAACCACCATGCTACCGTGCTGCCCAATGTCGAAAGGGATTTGGGGGTTTAGCCACATAGATCCTTAAAATGCCAGGAACTAGTGTAGAGAATAATCAAAACGGCTAATGGAATGCTAGCCGTTCTATCGCGAGGATTGGAATATAACGACACAGGAGAGCAGCTTTGCAAATCCCTGGTTAGACCCCCCAAGGAATAAACTAACAATTAGGGCCAGGCCGTTCAGGAGGGATGTTGGGAAGAGCTTCTTCAGTCGAAGTCGGTGGACGTTTGCAGCTCTGTCCCACACACAGCAGGCGAAGCCAGATTAGGTCATAGAATTCAGCCCATCGAGTCTGTACCGGCTCCTGGAAAGAGCACCCTACCCAAGGTCAACACCTCCACCCCATCCCCATAACCCAGTAACCCCACCCAACACTAAGGGCAATTTTGGACACTAAAAAAAGGATCGAGCAGAGTACTTTGTAAATGGAAAGAGGTTAGGTACTGTGAATGTCATAGAACATAGAACAGTACAGCACAGAACAGGCCCTTCGGCCCTCGATGTTGTGCCGAGCAATGATCACCCTACTCAAACCCACGTATCCACCCTATACCCGTAACCCAACAACCCCCCCTTAACCTTACTTTTTAGGACACTACGGGCAATTTAGCATGGCCAATCCACCTAACCCGCACATCTTTGGACTGTGGGAGGAAACCGGAGCACCCGGAGGAAACCCACGCACACACGGGGAGGATGTGCAGACTCCGCACAGACAGTGACCCAAGCCGGAATCTAATCTGGGACCCTGGAGCTGCAAAGCAATTGTGCTATCCACAATGCTACCGTGCAGCCACGTACTGTGTTCATCTTCAATCTGAGGTAGATTTTTGTTCAGCAAAGGTGTGAAGGGATTTGGGCCAAAGGATACTGAGGTAGGGTGCAGAGCGGCCATGATCGCATTGACAGACTCGAGGGGCTGAATGGCCTCGTCATGTTCCTAGATCCAAGAGTTGGTTGTGCTCGCCGAGCTAGGGAGGGGGAGGGGGTGTGTGGTTGGCACAGTTCGACCACTGAGACGGGTGGGATTTTCCAAAGGTTTGGTGTGGAGAGGGGTGGGGGTGAGGGGGGGGGATGGGGGGAGGACCCATGCCTCCTCTCCCCTCCCCTCCCCCGGCGCATGCTCCTCCTCCCCTCCCCGCCCACCAGGGAGGGCATTGTGACTTCAGCCTGGGGGGAGGAGGTGGGGGGGGGGGGGGGTGAGATAGCGCTTTGTGACATCACAAGGTGGCCCCCCCACCCAACTTCATTCACCTCCCCTCCCCCCTCCCTCACATCATCCACCCCTCCCCCAACCCCCTCCCCCCAGGCTGTCACCTCCCATTGACCCGCCTCCCCCCTCTTTCTCTCTCTTTCTCTCCACCCCACCCCCCACCCCCTGACCCACTGTCCCCACCCCACCCCCCCCCACCCCCACACACACACACACACAAACACTATCCCGACTCACCACCCCCACCCCTCGGTTGGGAGACCGCCTGACAAGGCTTGGCAGGGTGTTGGCTCTTCGCTCGGTGGCGACGGGCCTGAGGCCAATTACCGAGAGGAGCCGGCAGCGATCGAGGGCGGGAGACGCACAGCAAGAGTCCGCAAGCGAAAGGCGGCGCCGCAAGGCCGCGACTGGCCCCACCCCACTCCCACCTCCCGCCCCCCCACCCAACGCCACCCTCCCCCCCCCCCGCCCCTCCCTCACAATCCTCCACTTCGCCCCAGCGGCACGAGCGGGTGAAGAGAGTCAGCCAGCCGTTCCGACGCGACTGATCATACTCGAGGGTGAGTGAGGCGGATCTTGGGGGGAGAGGGGGGAGGGGGAGACGTTGGTGCGGGCGGGGAGGGGGGTGGAGGGGGCGTTGCGGGCTGGCGGGCAGGCGGAGCGAAAGGTGAAACGTGGCCTGTTGCAGTCAGAGGGACGGCAGGGACGCAGAAGCCACGGGTTAGGAGCCGCCACCCATTTAGCGCACAGCGGGCGCCATGTCGTACGGCCCGGTCACTGCAGGCGGTCAGCCCTGCGCATGCGCGGCCCGGGACACGGCCACTCTCCGGCTGTTTTTGGGGGTCGGGGGAGGCGGGAGGGAGGCGGTCAGGGGTGGGGTCGGGGGGGGGAAGGGGAGAGGTGCGTTACCGCAATCTCTATCTGATTCTCTCACAGTCCCTCTCTCTCTTTGGCCGCAGAGCAATGACTTTCTATCAGCTCTGGGGACGGTGGAGCCCGTTGGACGAGTGTTTCGCCTGGATCCGCGAGAAAGGACCATCGGGGCGAGGTGGAGGAGGAGGAGGCGGAGGCGGAGGCGGAGGAGGAGGAGGAGGAGGAGGAGGAGAGCAGCGGGCTGTGGCGGCAACGACGCAAGCTGGCGAGGGCGAGGACGCAGCGCCGGCGATCCAGCCCACGGTCTACCGGCGGGTCAACAAGCTGGCCAAGCCCAGGGCCGGGCGGACCTTCAACCCGGTCATCGGGCGTCCAATCCAGCTGCCCGACCTGGCGTCCAACGCCCGCAAGGACGACATCACCAAGGTGCTGCACACCCTGCAGCTGATCCGGGCACGGAGCGGGGCAGCCATGGCCGACAGCGGGCACCTCACCTTCGCCCACTTCGCAGACAAGACGACGCAGAGACAGAGAGAGATGTAAACCTCTGCAGGAGAGGGGGAGACGACCCCTCGGAAAATGTCCTACTAACCCCCAAAATACCCGCCCCGAACCCCAAACACTACACCTCACCTGTCTGTATTTCTAATTAAAATTGTCCCCTTTCGAAAATGAGGAAGAAACGGTGTGTGCCTCTCCTTCACCTCGCCCGAGATCTCCGCAGGAATTGTGATACAGAGTAAAGCTCCCTCTACACTGTCCCCATCAAAGTCTCCCAGAACAGGTACAGCACGGGGTTAGATACAGAGTAAAGCTCCCTCTACACTGTCCCCATCAAACACTCCCAGGACAGGTACAGCACGGGGTTAGATACAGAGTAAAGCTCCCTCTACACTGTCCCCATCAAACACTCCCAGGAAAGGTACAGCACGGGATTAGATACAGAGTAAAGCTCCCTCTACACTGTCCCCATCAAACACTCCCAGGACAGGTACAGCACGGGGTTAGATACAGAGTAAAGCTCCCTCTACACTGTCCCCATCAAACACTCCCAGGACAGGTACAGCACAGGGTTAGATACAGAGTAAAGCTCCCTCTACACTGTCCCCATCAAACACTCCCAGGACAGGTACAGCACGGGGTTAGATACAGAGTAAAGCTCCCTCTACACTGTCCCCATCAAACACTCCCAGGACAGGTACAGCACGGGGTTAGATACAGAGTAAAGCTCCCTCTACACTGTCCCCATCAAACACTCCCAGGACAGGTACAGCACGGGATTAGATACAGAGTAAAGCTCCCTCTACACTGTCCCCATCAAACACTCCCAGGACAGGTACAGCACGGGGTTAGATACAGAGTAAAGCTCCCTCTACACTGTCCCCATCAAACACTCCCAGGACAGGTACAGCACGGGATTAGATACAGAGTAAAGCTCCCTCTATACTGTCCCCATCAAACACTCCCAGGACAGGTACAGCACAGGGTTAGATACAGAGTAAAGCTCCCTCTACACTGTCCCCATCAAACACTCCCAGGACAGGTACAGCACGGGGTTAGATACAGAGTAAAGCTCCCTCTACACTGTCCCCATCAAACACTCCCAGGACAGGTACAGCACGGGGTTAGATACAGAGTAAAGCTCCCTCTACACTGTCCCCATCAAACACTCCCAGGACAGGTACAGCACGGGATTAGATACAGAGTAAAGCTCCCTCTACACTGTCCCCATCAAACACTCCCAGGACAGGTACAGCACAGGGTTAGATACAGAGTAAAGCTCCCTCTACACTGTCCCCATCAAACACTCCCAGGACAGGTACAGCACGGGGTTAGATACAGAGTAACGCTCCCTCTACACTGTCCCCATCAAACACTCCCAGGACAGGTACAGCACGGGGTTAGATACAGAGTAAAGCTCCCTCTATACTGTCCCCATCAAACACTCCCAGGACAGGTACAGCACGGGGTTAGATACAGAGTAAAGCTCCCTCTATACTGTCCCCATCAAACACTCCCAGGACAGGTACAGCACGGGATTAGATACAGAGTAAAGCTCCCTCTACACTGTCCCCATCAAACACTCCCAGGACAGGTACAGCACGGGGTTAGATACAGAGTAAAGCTCCCTCTACACTGTCCCCATCAAACACTCCCAGGACAGGTACAGCACAGGGTTAGATACAGAGTAAAGCTCCCTCTACACTGTCCCCATCAAACACTCCCAGGACAGGTACAGCACGGGGTTAGATACAGAGTAAAGCTCCCTCTACACTGTCCCCATCAAACACTCCCAGGACAGGTACGGCACGGGGTTAGATACAGAGTAAAGCTCCCTCTACACTGTCCCCATCAAACACTCCCAGGACAGGTACAGCACGGGATTAGATACAGAGTAAAGCTCCCTCTACACTGTCCCCATCAAACACTCCCAGGAGAGGTACAGCACGGGGTTAGATACAGAGTAAAGCTCCCTCTACACTGTCCCCATCAAACACTCCCAGGACAGGTACAGCACGGGATTAGATACAGAGTAAAGCTCCCTCTACACTGTCCCCATCAAACACTCCCAGGACAGGTACAGCACAGGGTTAGATACAGAGTAAAGCTCCCTCTACACTGTCCCCATCAAACACTCCCAGGACAGGTACAGCACGGGGTTAGATACAGAGTAAAGCTCCCTCTACACTGTCCCCATCAAACACTCCCAGGACAGGTACAGCACGGGGTTAGATACAGAGTAAAGCTCCCTCTACACTGTCCCCATCAAACACTCCCAGGACAGGTACAGCACGGGGTTAGATACAGAGTAAAGCTCCCTCTACACTGACCCCATCAAACACTCCCAGGACAGGTACAGCACGGGGTTAGATACAGAGTAAAGCTCCCTTTACACTGTCCCCATCAAACACTCCCAGGACAGGTACAGCACAGGGTTAGATACAGAGTAAAGCTCTCTCTACACTTTCCCCACCTAACACCAAACACAGGACGTCATAGTTCATGTAATTATGCCCTCTGTGCGTTTGCGCATCCAAGGGGCAGATCTTTGCGCTGGCATATCCGATGTCACCCACACGATTCTCCATAACCACCGACGTTCCCTCATTGTGATTCCCGACTGCCACACGATTCTCCATAACCACCGACGTTCCCTCATTGTGATTCCCGACAGTCACACGATTCTCCATAACCACCGACGTTCCCTCATTGTGATTCCCGACAGTCACACGATTCTCCATAACCACCGACGTTCCCTCATTGTGATTCCCGACAGTCACACGATTCTCCACAGCCACCGAGGTTCTCTAAATGGGTTAGGTGGCGGTTTGAAAATCGAAAGAAGAAGCTTCTGTTTGTCACCAGTTGTAAGGTTTTGTCTTGATAACATTTCTCCTGTACAGACTTAACACGTCCCGTTGCTCACCAAGGGGACATAGATTCAAGATAAGAGGCAGAAGGTGTCGAGGGGACATGAGGAAGAACATTCTTTACACAGAGGGTAGCGGGACCCTGGGACTCGCTGCCCGGGCTGGTGGGGAAGGGTGAGACCTCTGGATCTGCACCTTAACTGCTGTAAGACTCAGGGCTGTGGACCGGGCGCATGAGGGCGGGATTAGAGGCCTCCTTCTGTGCTGTGACATTCCTATGCTTCTATGATCCTACGAATTCTCACATTTGCATCAAATTCCTCCAGACGAATCTCAAAGGTTCCACATTTAACTGGCGTCAGTGCGTTCTGCGGAATCCACAATGAATCCTTACATTGAGTGATTTAGACACAGGGCCGCGGCATGGTGGCGTAGTGGTTAGCACTGCTGCCTCACGGCGCCGAGGACCCGGGTTCGATCCCGGCTCTGGGTCACTGTCCGTGTGGGTGAGACAGCAGTCGGAAGTCTGCTGGATCCCAGGACCCATCAGGAGTGGAGTATTGTGCAGAACATTAAACTCCTTTTTTTGCACATGACGCCTCTGTCACTTCCCTTCGCATGACCTCTGAACCCTTTGTTGTGTTCTGCTGCTTCGGATAACACGGGCTGCTACTTGATGCAGTCTGGTCGAAAGGATGCTCCAGACTCGGAAATGAGTTCAACGTGTTTATTGAACTATTAACACGGTTCTCAAATGAGTTCGGCTCTCTGCTAATCTAACTGTGGTAACTCCGTCTAACTGTACCAGCTTGCTCTAAGCCACGTACTGGGGTGTGATGCTGCTGATCAACCCTGTCTAACTGTTATGAGCCAGGGTTTAGAGAACCCCAAAGTGTATCATGGAGTTCACCCGACCCACAACTTTTAATAGATTGTGGTCTGGGGAGCACACGGCCCACTCTACAGGTGTGGTACAGCAGAAATGGAAAAATATTTTTTAAAGCAAAACAATGTTTATTCTATGAACTCAAGTTAACCTTTTTAAAACATACAGTGAACATCTTAGCAACCATCAATTCAAATACAACCCCCAAAGAATACAACACTAAGTAATCCTTTAAGTTTTCCTTTTAACATCCATAAGACTTAAAACACCTTTTACCAGAAGTACATCAGGTTAAAGTCACTACTGTTATTAGTTTTAAATCACCAGGATCGATTTACAGTCTTTAGATTACAGAGAGAGAGAGATTCATACATCTTCTGGCTGCGACTGCAGCTATCCAGCTCTGAAAATGAAATTAAAACACACCCTGCAGCAAACCGCCTAAAATGAAAGTAAAAAGCTGACAGGCAGCCCAGTTTCACCCACTCTCTGACATCACTGCAGTAATAAACACCCATTTCTTAAAGGTACTCTCACTACAGATACTTTTTTACACACACCCATTTATAAACACCCATTTCTTAAAGGTACTCTCACGACATAACTCTCTAGATGTCTGTCTGTGGAAAGAGGCAGGGTGTGAGTGCCTCATCCCTTTATGTCATGCCTCCCTGTGGTGATGCCACCTCTGAGTGTCCTGACTGCCCATTGGTTGTGTCCTATTCTGAGTGTTCATTGGTTGCATGTTTGCATATCATGACATCCCCCCTTTTTTAGATGTATATACATGTGAACGTGTCTGTCCAATGTGACTGAATGAGGAATACAGAACAGAACAAACAAAACAAATGCTCATCAGTCCAGTCTCTGAGGCTTGTGTCTGATCCTCGTCGGCCGCCGGAGAGGCGGTGGAGGGGATGACGATGCCTTGACAGGCGAGTGGGAGGCACGATTGGTGGCCTCGTGGTTCGAGGTGTCTGGAGGTGGCAATTCGCCATGTGGAAATGGAGGGGAAAGTGGTTGCGGGCAAGCAACATTTCACAGTGCCCTTCGATTCCTTCGCACAATGGAGCCATCAGCCATACATATGACATAGGATCTGTTGAACAACGACAGCCGGAGCAGACCACCCACCATCCGGTATCTTGATCCTGACCATGTCTGCCGGGGATAGCATGTCCGGATCGGTGGCATGTGCATCATAGCCCTGCTTCTGGCTGTCGTGAAGCTGCTGCACCTTCTGCAGCATCGGGAGGTGCTCAAGGTTGGGCAGGGGTATGGCTGGAAGCGTCGTCCGCAGGTCCCTGTTCATGAGAAGTTGAGTTGGTGACATGCCAGTGGACAAGGGAGTCGCCCGGTACGCAAGTAGTGCACGATGTATGTCGGAAGCGGAGTACGAGGCCTTGCGGATGAGCTGTTTCACAATGTGCACCCCTTTTTCGACGTTGCCATTGGACTGTGGACAGTGCGGACTGGAGGTGACATGCCTGAAATTGTAGCTCTTGGCAAACGTGGACCATTCTCGACTGTGGAAGCACGGGCCATTGTCGCTCATGACAGTGTTCGGGAGGCCAGACTGTGAGAATGTCTCTACACGCTTTGATGACAGACCGTTAGGTCCGGCAGCTTCAGCACCTTAGGATAGTTTGAAACGTAATCGATGATTAAAATATAGTCGCGACCATTCGCGTGGAATAGGTCAATGCCAACCTTGGACCACGGAGAGGTCTCTAGGTCATGTGGTTGGAGCGTCTCCTTGCTCAGCGCTGGTTGGAACCTCTGACAGGTTTGGCAGTTCAGGACCATGTCCGTGATGTCCTGGTTGATGCCGGGCCAGTAGGCAGCTTGCCGGCCCCTGCGTCTGCACTTTTCTACGCCCAGGTGTCCCTCATGAATCTGCCGCAGCACCATGCTCTGGAGATATAGCGGGATGACTATCCTGTCCAACTTGAGCAGGAAGCCGTCGATCAGCATCAGGTCGTCCTTGACGTTGTAGAATTAAGGCCCTTTCTGCCAGCCATTGCTGAGGTTGTGGATGACTCGCTGCAGTATTTGGCCATCTCTTCTCGGATGAGAACGATCTTCTCATCTGTTGCTGGGAGAGTGATTGCACACAGTTGTACCTGCAATTCAATGTGCTGGATGATCTCCAGTGGTTCACTGGGCGAGGTGACGGAGCGGGACAATGCATCGGCGATGATGAGCTCCTTGCCAGGTGTGTAGACCAAATTGAAATCATACCTCCGGAGTTTGAGCAGAATTCTCTGCAAATGAGGCGTCATGTCGTTCAGGTCCTTGTGGATGATGTGGACCAGAGGCCTCTGATCCGTCTCAACAGTAAATGTCGGCAAGCCGTAGACATAATCATAACATTTGAGGATGTTGGTGAGAAGACCTAAACACTCCTTCTCACGCCAAGCTCATATCAAAGCTCCAAAACCTCGGACTTGGCTCTCCACTCTGCAACTGGATCCTTGACTTTCTGACCAACAGACCACAGTCAGTAAGAATGAACACCAACACCTCCTCCACAATAGTCCTCAACACCGGTGCCCCGCAAGGCTGCGTAGTTAGCCCCCTACTCTACTCCCTGTACACACACGACTGCGTGGCAAAACTTGGTTTCAACTCCATCTACAAGTTTGCTGACGATACTACCATAGTGGGCCGGATCTCGAATAACGACGAGTCCGAATACAGGAGGGAGATAGAGAACCTAGTGGAGTGGTGTAACGCCAACAATCTCTCCCTTAATGGCAGCAAAACTAAAGAGCTGGTCATTGACTTCAGGAAGCAAAGTACTGTACACACCCCTGTCAGCATCAACGGGGCCGAGGTGGAGATGGTTAGCAGTTTCAAATTCCTAGGGGTGCACATCACCAAAAATCTATCCTGGTCCACCCACGTCGACGCTATCACCAAGAAAGCACAACAGCGCCTATACTTCCTCAGGAAACTAAGGAAATTCGGCATGTCCACATTAACCCTTACCAACTTTTACAGATGTACTATAGAAAGCATCCTATCGGGCAGCATCACAGCCTGGTATGGCAACTGCTCGGCCCAGGACCGCAAGGAACTTCAGAGAGTTGTGAATACCGCCCAGTCCATCACACGAACCTGCCTCCCATCCATTGATTCCATCTACACCTCCCGCTGCCGGGGGAAAGCGGGCAGCATAATCAAGGATCCCTCCCACCCGACTTACTCACTTTGCCAACTTCTTCCATCGGGCAGGAGATTCAGAAGTCTGAGAACACGCACGAACAGACTCAAAAACAGCTTCTTCCCCACTGTCACCAGACTCCTAAATGACCCTCTTATGGACTGACCTCATTAACACTACACCCTGTCTGCTTCATCCGATGCCAATGCTTATGTAGTTACATTGTATATCTTGTGTTGCCCTATTATGTATTCTCATGTATTTTCTTGAATTCTGTTCAATTCCCTTTTCTTCCCATATACTGAATGATCTGTTGAGCTGATTGCAGAAAAATACTTTTCACTGTACCTCGGTACACGGGACAATAAACAAATCCAATCTAATCCAATCAATCTGTGCATATCTGGCCTCAGTGGGTGTCATTGCCCGTGACGCGTATACGACTGGTAACCAGGATGACGTGTCGTCTCTTTGAAGCAACACCGCCCCAATGCCATCCTGACTCACATCTGTGGATATCTTGGTCTCTCGGTCTGGGTCAAAGAATGCAAGGACGGGTGTAGTGGTGAGCTTGGCTTACCAGATTATGATATCGTCAACGTAGACACGAACCCCTTCTATTCCCTCCATCATCTGCTCCATGATGCGATGGGAAATCTCTGATGCCGAGATGATGCCAAATGGCATTCGGTTGTAGCAGAATCTGCCAAAAGGCGTGTTGAAGGTGCAGAGCCTTCTGCTGGATTCTTCCAGTTGGATTTGCCAAAATCATTGAGATGCGTCCAATTTTGTGAAGAGGCCCGTGTGCGCCATCTCACTCGTGATTTCTTCCCTCTCCGGGATGGGGTAATGTTCCCGCATAATGTTTGAGTTTAGATCCTTGGGGTCAATGCAGATGCGTAGGTCCCCCGAAGGCTTCTTGATGCACACCATCGAGCTGACCCAGTCAGTTGGTTCAGTGACCTTGGAGATGATGCCTTTTTGTTGTAGACTCGTGAGCTCTGCCTTCAGGCGCTCTCTCAGTGGAGCAGGGACTCGACGTGGTGCGTGGACCACTGGCTTGGCATCAGGCTGCAGTAGAATCGTGTACTCGTACAGCAGCGTGCCCATCCCGCTAAATACATCTGGGTACTGGGTTAGGATGTCGTCATCATTGCATGCCATTCGTCCTGGGAATCCACGGGCAGGATTGATTGGACTGGCAATGTGTCCGGTGTGGCATATCCGTAACAATGCCCACTCGGTAAGTGTTGTCCAGGTATTCATCATCTGGATCGGTCGCACTGCCTGGATCAGAGTCCAGCATTCGGTGTTGCACACTTCTGATGCGCCGCTGTCGGAATTGGGAGTGCTGGCTCCTGGCTGGCGGTGCAGATCCGCACAGGGCCGCATAGTGGTTCGAGTTCCCACAGTTTAAACAGCGTTTGCCTCTTGCAGGGTAGTTATTTAAAATGGGCGGTGTCGCAGTTCGCACATGTCATGACGTCGCCGTCATGACGCTCAGTACGTCGTTGCGCATGCGCGGTGCGGTTCTCGGATGTCCGCACCTGCGCAGTGCCAGTGTTCGGCCTCTTCGTGCTCCTGATCGCATCGCGCATGCGTGGGGCCCCGGGAAGTGCGCGCTAAATGGCCGCTTCCGTCAATGTGGAGGCGCTGCATCCGGGCGATGGCCTGAACACTCTCCACCTCGTGGGAGGCTTGTTTTTCACTTCCTGTTGTTTTGTACTGTGAATAGCGATTTTTCGAGTGCTCATGCACAGTACACGTTTCAATCGCGACTGGCAGGGTCATGTGCTTGATTTTCAACAATTGCTCTTCCCAGAGGATCAGAGTGGGCTCCAAAAACGATTTGGTCTCTGATCATGGAGTCAGTGATATCACCGAAGTTGCAGGATTGCGCTCGCAGTCTAAGGTTAGTTAGATAGGAGTTGAAGGATTCGTCTTCACCTTGTATCCTCTGCTTGAAGATGTAGCGCTCGTAGATTTCGTTGGGTGTCCACCTCGCAGTGGCTGTGGAATTTGTCCAGGATGGTTTGGTACTTTGTTTTGTCCTGCCCTTCGGAGCAGTGAAAGGAGTGGTGAGTAGAAGAGTGGTGAGTAGAAGAGCTATCTTCCAAGCATCGGTCGAGCCATTGAGGTCGGATGCTTCCACGTATAGTTGAAATTTCTGCTTGAATGATCGCCAGTTGGCACTAAGATTGCCGGTGGTCCTGAGCTGATGAGGAGCCTGAATCGTGTCCATTGTGCCTGTATTCAGTAGCTGGTTGTCACGGATCTTGCTGAGTTGAACTAAATAGATTGAACAGCCACTCCTGGTACCATGTTGTGTTATCCTGCTTTGGGTAACACAAGCTGCTGCTTGATGCAGTCTTAACTGAAGAATGCTCCAGACTCTGAAATTAGTTCAACGTGTTTATTAAACTATTAACACAGTTCTCAAATGAGTTCGATTCTCTGCTAATCTAACTGTAGTAACTCAGTCTAACTGTACCAGCTTGCTCTAAGCCATGTGCTGGGGTGTGATGCTGCTGATCAACCCTGTCTAACTCTCTAGATGTCTGTCTGTGGAAAGAGGCAGGTTGTGAGTGCCTCATCCCTTTTATAGTGTTTATGTTGTTATGGGCCAGGGTTTAGAGACCCCCAAAGTGTATCATGGAGTTGACCTGACCCACAACTTTTAATAGATTGTGTTATGGGGAGCACAATACAACCCCCAAAGAATACAACACTAAGTAATCCGTAAGCTGTCCTTATAACATCCATAAGACTTAAGAAACACCTTTAAACAGAAGTATATCAGGTTTACATTCACTACTGAGAACATTTAGAATTCTGAATTCACCAAATGATCAGCAGATAGTCTTTTAATGGCAGAGAGAACAGCAGTACAGCTGCTCTGTCTGGCTTCAGCTCCAACACTGAAAATGAAACTAAAACACACCCTGCAGCAAACAGCCTACAATGAAAGTAAAAAGCTGACAGGCAACCCAGCTCCACCCACACTCTGTCATCACTGATAAGCACTCATTTCTTAAAGGTACATTTCTTAAACACCCATTTCTTAAAGGTACTCTCACATGTCATGCCCCCTTGTGGTGATGCCACCTCTGAGTGTCCTGACTGCCCATTGGTTGTGTCCTATTCTGAGTGTTCATTGGTTGCATGTTTGCATATCATGACATCGGGCATCAAGGAGTGATCGGGATGCTGGGCAATGACTCCCACATGTTACACGGCCCACCCCGCCCACACGGACTCACTCGGGTTGTGCGAAGTGCTCACTTAACCACGATCGCCAATTCCCCGTTAGCGATCACCTCAGCCGCAAGGCCAGAGGCCTTGGCAATCGGTGGGGGTTATGGGTGGTCGGTGCGGCAGACGGGCAGGGGCAAGGGTTGCCCCCAGGATGGGTCAACAGGATCCAGGGGTTGGCATGATCGTGCCACACGCAGTTGCCTCCCAGATGTATTCCAGCCCTCCCGACATGAATGCTAACATTGCATTTGCCTTCCTAACATTAACCTTGAGGAATCTTGAACTCGGACTCCTCAGTCCCTTTGTCCCGAGCTCTGTCTTTGGGTTTAACTTCATTTGGGGGTTTTTTTTTCGTTTTGACATGTCTGTCTCATCGAAACGGTGATTAAAGATCTAAACATTGTGCGAATTCGGGGACGCCCCTCTCATTAAACCTCACCGCTCAGCGTGTGTTTGGGGCAGCACGGTAGCATGGTGGTTAGCATAAATGCTTCACAGCTCCAGGGTCCCAGGTTCGATTCCCGGCTGGGTCACTGTCTGTGCGGAGTCTGCACGTCCTCCCCGTGTGTGCGTGGGTTTCCTCCGGGTGCTCCGGTTTCCTCCCACAGTCCAAAGATGTGCAGGTTAGGTGGATTGGCCATGCTAAATTGCCCGTAGTGTCCTAATAGTAAGGTTAAGGGGGGGAGTTGGTGGGTTACGGGTATAGGGTGGATACGTGGGTTTGAGTAGGGTGATCATTGCTCGGCACAACATCGAGGGCCGAAGGGCCTGTTCTGTGCTGTACTGTTCTATGTTCTATGTTCTAAAGTGCAAATTAGTCCGTGTCTTGGCTGACCCTCAGATCACGAGACATTTCTAATGCCCTCACAGTAAACTGACAATAAAATACTTCAATACACGGCCCGACACCGCACTACATCTCTGAACGAACTGCCTACCCCTCCCCCCCCTCCCCCCTCCGCCCCGCCATTTGGCTTGTTCGGGCCTGGTTGGCAGGTTTGGATTCAGAGAAATCCAGAGAGTCTGATCCAGTTACTCAGCTCATCCCAGCTGGAGGTATTCCAATCCTCGGGATTAGAGCTGACAGACAATCCGGATCGATCCAATGAATTTAGCGACGAGGCACGATGGGGGGGGTCACGTGATCAGCTCATGAACAGATTGGCCCCCCCTCATCATGTTTTCCTTGGGCTCGCTTATTTTTAACCATATTTTATTAACCCATCAACCCCCTCTGAAGACGACACTTGATGTTTTCCAATTTCAGGAATTCTGCCACGTCCCTCACTCGAGCCGCTCTCATCTTCACCTTGTTAATTCCTGGTACCACGGTCAACATTGCTCAGGGGCGACGCCTCCAGTGGCGTTTGCAAGCGGGTCGGCCGCATTGAGAGGAGCTCCCGCCAGTGGCCACTATTTCCAGCGGTTTCTGGGATTCCCCTGGGGTGTAGTCCATCCGGTCCAGGTGACTTATCCACCTTCAGACCTTTCAGTTTCCCCAGAACCTTCTCCTTAGTAATGGCCACTGCACTCACCTCTGCCCCCTGGTTCTCCTGGAGCTCTGACATCCCACTGGTGTCTTCCACCGTGAAGACTGATGCAAAGTAACTATTCTGTTCCTCTGCCATTTCTTTGTTTTCTATTGTTACTTCTCCAGCCACATTTTCCAGTGGTCCAATGTCGATTTTTGCCTCTGTCTTCCCTTTCATATATTGAAAATAACTCTTCCTACCTTCTTTTATATTACTCGCTAGCTTGCACTTATATTCCACATTCTCCCCCCTTATTGCTTTTTTAGTTGCCCTCTGCTCGCTTTTAAAGGCTTCCCAATCCTCTGGTTTCCCACTAATCCTCGCCACTTTGTATGCTTTTTCTTTAGCTTTTATGCTGTCCTTGACTTCCCTCATCAGCCATGGATGCCTTGTCCTCCCCTTAGCATGTTTCCTCCTCCTTGGGATGAATTTCGGTTGTGCCTCCCGAATAATCCCCAAAAACTCCTGCCATTGCTGTTCGACTGTCTTCCCTGTTCGGCTCCTTCTCCAATCAACTCTGGCCAGCTCCTCCCTCATGTCTTTGTAGTTAGAACATAGAACATAGAACAGTACAGGCCCTTCGGCCCTCGATGTTGTGCCGAGCAATGATCACCCTACTCAAACCCACATATCCACCCTATACCCGTAACCCAACAACCCCCCCCCCCCTTAAACCTTACTTTTGAGGACACTACGGGCAATTTAGCACGGCCAATCCACCTAACCCGCACATCTTTGGACTGTGGGAGGAAACCGGAGCACCCGGAGGAAACCCACGCACACACGGGGAGGACGTGCAGACTCCACACAGACAGTGACCCAGCCGGGAATCGAACCTGGGACCCTGGAGCTGTGAAGCATTTATGCTAACCACCATGCTACCGTGCTGCCCCCAATTTCCCCTTATTTAATTGTAGTATTGTTACATCTGATTGCAGCTTCTCCCTCTCAAACTGCAGGGTAAATTCTATCATATTGTGGTCATATGAAGGGATCCTCGTACACATGGGTACTAATGACATAGGCAGGAAGAGTGAGGAGGTCCTGCAGAAGGAGTTCAGGGAGCTAGGCAGGAAGGTAAGAAGCAGAATCTCCAGTGTTGTAATTTCAGGATTACTCCCTGTGCCACGTGACAGTGAGGCAGGAAATAGGAGGATAGAGCAGCTAAACACGTGGCTAAACTGGTGGTGTAGGAGGGAGGGTTTCAGATTTCTGGACCATTGGGATCTCTTCCGGGGCAGGTGGGACCTGTACAAGAAGGACAGGTTGCATCGAAACTGGAGGGGCACCGATATCCTGGTTTCCACCCCCCTGCCATACCCCAGCCAGGATATCAGTGCCCCTCCAGTTTAGATACATAGAACATACTGCAGAAGGAGGCCATTCG
>NC_052165.1:93362757-93365257 GCF_902713615.1 Scyliorhinus canicula | reverse complement strand
AACCTTATTGACTGCCATATTTATAGCAATAAATATAGTAACATTTATCATACGCACACTCTCTCACACGCACACTCTCTCACACGCACACTCTCTCACACGCGTGCTCCCTCACACACGCGTGCTCCCTCTTACACGCGCGCTCTCTCACACAAGCTCTCACCCGCTCTCTCTCACACGCGCTCTCTCACACGCGCTCTCTCACACGCGCTCTCTCACACGCGCTCTCTCACACGCTCTCTCTCACACGCGCTCTCTCTCACACGCGCTCTCTCACACGCTCTTTCTCACACGCGCTCTCTCACACACGCTCTCTCTCACACGCGCTCTCTCACATGCTCTCTCTCACACGCTCTCTCACACACGCTCTCTCTCACATGCGCTCTCTGACGCACACACTCTCACGCACACACTCTCACGTGCACACTCACTCACACTGCCACACTAGCTCGCACACACGCACTCAATAACATAAACACACAGTGAGGTGTCACATTTGATGCTAATTTATTAATCTGATTGGACATTAATCAGATTATTAATCTGATTGTTAATCACAATCTCTTTGCAACGATATAACTTCAGCATGTGAGCTGCAGAAATCTGGCAGTAATCGAAGCAGAGATACAGGGGGATAGCGTGAGTGTGGGAGAGAGAGATGGAGAGTGAGAGAGAGAAAGAGAGAGACAGAGACAGAGACAGAGAGAGAGAGAGAGAGAGAGGGAGAGTGACAGAAACAGAGAGAGAGAGAGACAGACAGAGAGAGAGAGACAGACAGAGAGAGAGAGGGACAGACAGAGAGAGAGAGACAGAGACAGAGAGAGAGACAGAGAGAGAGAGAGAGAGGCAGAGAGAGAGTGAGAGACAGAGAGGCAGAGAGAGAGAGAGTGAGAGACAGAGAGAGAGAGTGAGAGACAGAGGCAGAGAGAGGAACAGAGAGAGAGTGAGAGACAGAGAGACAGAGAGAGTGAGAGACAGAGAGAGAGAGAGAGTGAGAGACAGAGGCAGAGAGAGAGAGAGAGTGAGAGACAGAGATGCAGAGAGAGGAACAGAGAGAGAGTGATAGACAGAGAGTCAGAGAAAGAGAGAGTGAGAGACAGAGAGGCAGAGAGGAACAGAGAGAGAGTGAGAGACAGAGAGACAGAGAGAGAGAGAGAGTGAGAGACAGAGAGGCAGAGAGAGGAACAGAGAGAGAGTGAGAGACAGAGAGACAGAGAGAGAGAGTGAGAGACAGAGAGACAGAGAGAGAGAGAGAGAGTGAGAGACAGAGAGAGAGAGTGAGAGACAGAGAGGCAGAGAGAGAGAGAGTGAGACAGAGAGGCAGAGAGAGGAACAGAGAGAGAGTGAGAGACAGAGACAGAGAGAGAGAGACAGAGACGCAGAGAGAGGAACAGAGAGAGAATGAGAGACAGAGAGACAGAGAGACAGAGACAGAGAGAGAGAGACAGAGACGCAGAGAGAGGAACAGAGAGAGAATGAGAGACAGAGAGACAGAGAGAGAGTGAGAGACAGAGAGGCAGAGAGAGGAACAGAGAGAGAGTGAGAGACAGAGAGAGAGAGAGTGAGAGACAGAGAGGCAGAGAGAGGAAAAGAGAGAGAGTGAGAGACAGAGAGACAGAGAGAGAGAGAGAGTGAGAGACAGAGAGACAGAGAGAGAGAGTGAGAGACAGAGAGAGGAACAGAGAGAGAGTGAGAGACAGAGAGACAGAGAGAGGGAGAGAGAGACAGAGAGAGGGAGAGACAGCTCCATCAGGAGGGAGCTGGCATCAGCGTTTCCCCGAGAACATTAAATGGTGCAGTCCTCGTTGTCCCTGAAGGAGACGGTGCCCGCGGCCTCGTGACCCACCGTTGCCCAGTCGATGATGTTGCCCCCGGCCTGGTGGCAGCCGCCCTGGCTGATGGCCCTGATCTCGGTGGGGCTCAGTACCCGGTCCCACATGTTGACGTCGGTCACCTCGCCCACGAAGCACTGCTTCACGTCAAACTTGCCTCCGACTTTGTCCTGTTCCTGCCCCAGTATCATGGTGCCTCCTCCCCTCAGCTGGCCCCCCTGATGTCCCACGTGGCGCAGGCTGCGCACACCATCCAGCCAGATGGCGATGCGGCCCGAGGTGGACACCCAGCTAACACAGAGGTGACGCATCAGGGCGGTGATGTCTGGCAGCACGAAAGGAAAGATCTTGCCGCTCAAGTAGACAGAGAACGTGGCGTCCTCGTTCCGCCACAGCAGCAGCTCGTTGTCACTGCCCGAAGTGGCGTAGGAGAAGAGCGAGTAAGAGCGCCTCTGCTCGGAGGCGATCCTCATGCAGAGGGTGAAGGCCGAGAGGTGGTCAAACGCCACCGGCTGCAGGGTCACGTAGCTGCTTTCCGTGGCACTGGGAAAGACCAGGGATTTACCCCGTAAAACTGGGGGAAAGATCAGAATATTAGCTCCCAGTTAGGAACTAGTTAGTGTCAATAACACACAGCCTCCCTCTCTCTCTCTCTCACACACTCTCTC
>NC_052165.1:92304908-92346089 GCF_902713615.1 Scyliorhinus canicula | reverse complement strand
GCCTAGGGGAGGGGGAGAGGAACTCTGGATTGGATTTGTTTATTGTCACGTGTACCGAGTGAAAAGTATTTTTCTGCGAGCAGCTCAACTGATCATTAAGTACATGGGAAGAAAAGGGAATAAAAGAAAATACATAATAGGGCAACACAAGGTACACAGTATAACTACATAAGGACCGGCATCGGATGAAGCATACAGGGTGTAGTGTTAATCAGGTCAGTCCATAAGAGGTTGGTTTCGGAGTCTGGTAACAGCGGGGAAGAAGGTGTTTTTGAGTCTGTTCGTGCGTGTTCTCAGACTTCTGTATCTCCTGCCCGATGGAAGAAGTTGGAAGAGTCAGTAAGCTGGGTGGGACGGGTCTTTGATTATGCTGCCCGCTTTCCCCAGGCAGCGGGAGGTGTGGATGGAGTCAATGGATGGGAGGCAGGTTCGTGTGATGGACTGGGCAGTATTCACGACTCTCTGAAGTTTCTTGCGGACCTGGGCCGAGCAGTTGCCATACCAGGCTGTGATGCAGCCCGATAGGATGCTCTCTATAGTGCATCTGTAAAAGTTGGTAAACTCCAGAGAGAGAGAGTGGCAGAGAGTGAGATAGAGAGAGAGAGAGGGGGAGTGAGAGAATGAGTCTTAAAGAGTATGAGTGGGCGAGAGAGAGGGTGGTAGAGAGAGTGCGAGTGAGTGGCAGAGAGAGAGAGTGTGTGTTATGGGCCAGGGTTTAGAGAACCCCAAAGTGTATCATGGGGTTCACCTGACCCACAACTTTACCTAGATTGTGGTGTGGGGAGCACACGGCCCACTCTACAGGTGTGGTACAGCAGAAATGGAAAAGTATTTTTCAAAGCAAAACAATGTTTATCCTATGAACTTATGTTACCCTTTTTAAAACATACAGCATATTGGAAGGTCTAATGCAGGTAGGGAATATACAGTGAATGGCAGAACCCTTAAGAGTATTGACAGGTAGAGGGATCTGGGTGTACAGGTCCACGGGTCACTGAAAGGGGCAACACAGGTGGAGAAGGTAGTTAAGAAGGCATACGGCATGCTTGCCTTCATTTGCTGGGGCATTGAGTATAAGAATTGGCAAGTCATGTTGCAGCTGTATAGAACCTTAGTTAGGCCACACTTGGAGTATAGTATTCAATTCTGGTCGCCACATTACCAGAAGGATGTGGAGGCTTTAGAGAGGGTGCAGAAGAGATTTACCAGGATGTTGCCTGGTTTGGAGGGCATTAGTTATGAAGAACGGTTGAATGAATTTGGTTTGTTCTCACTGGAACGACGGAGGTTGAGGGCGACCTGACAGGAGTCTAGAATATTATGAGAGGCATAGACAGAGTGGATAGTCAGAGGCTTATCCCAGGGTGGAAGAGTCAATCACTAGGGGGCATAGGTTTAAGGTTCAAGGGGCAAAGTTTAGAGGAGATATGCGAGGGATGTTTTTTTACACAGAGGATAGTGGATGCTTGGAACTCGCTGCCGGAGTAGGTGGTGGAAGCAGGGACGATAGTAACGTTTAAGGGGCATCTTGACAAAGACATGAATAGGATGGGAATAGAGGCTTCTGAGGCTTTATAAAGCACTAGTTAGGCCCCATTTAGAATACTGTGAGCAATTTTGGGCCCCACACCTCAGGAAGGACATACTGGCACTGGAGCGGGTCCAGCGGAGATTCACACGGATGATCCCAGGAATGGTAGGCTTAACATACGATGAACGTCTGAGGATCGTGGGATTATATTCATTGGAGTTTAGGAGGTTGAGGGGAGATCTAATAGAAACTTACAAGATAATGAATGGCTTGGATAGGATGGACGTAGGGAAGTTGTTTCCATTAGCAGGGGAGACTAGGACGCGGGGGCACAGCCTTAGAATAAAAGGGAGTCATTTTAGAACAGAGATGAGGAGAAATTTCTTCAGCCAGAGAGTGGTAGGTCTGTGGAATTCATTGCCACAGAGGGCGGTGGAGGCCGGGACATTGAGTGTCTTTAAGACAGAAATTGATAAATTCTTGATTTCTCGAGGAATTAAGGGCTATGGGGAGAGAGCGGGTAAATGGAGTTGAAATCAACCATGATTGAATGGTGGAGAGATATTTTGCGACTTGTGGGAGGAAACCGGAGCACCCGGAGGAAACCCACGCAGACACGGGGAGAACGTGAAGACTCCACACAGATAGTGACCCAAGCCGGGAATCGAACCTGGGACCCGACCGCTGTGAAGCAACAGTGCTAACCACTGTGCTACTGTGCCGGTTGTCTCTCTCTCTCCATATAACTGGGTGAGGGTCAGTGTGGGGGGTGGGGTGAGGGAGACGGGAACCTCTGTGTCCTGAATTACAAGGGTTGGATTACGAGGAGAGGTTGAGTAGACTGAGACTGTACTCTTTGGAATTTAGAAGGATGAGGGGGGATCTTATAGAAACATATAAAATTATGAAGGGAATAGATAGGATAGATGAGAGCAGGTTGTTTCCACTGGCGGGTGAAAGCAGAACTAGGGGGCATAGCATCAAAATAAGGGGAAGTAGATTTAGGACTGAGTTTAGGAGGAACTTCTTCACCCAAAGGGTTGTGAATCTATGGAATTCCTTGCCCAGTGAAGCAGTTGAGGCTCCTTCATTGAATGTTTTTAAGAGAAAGATAGATAGTTTTTTGAAGAATAAGGGATTAAGGGTTATGGTGTTCGGGCCGGAAAGTGGAGCTGAGTCCACAAAAGATCAGCCATGATCTAATTGAATGGTGGAGCAGGATCGAGGGGCCAGATGGCCTACTCCTGCTCCTAGTTCTTATGTTCCTATGAATAAATTGACCATAGTGCTGCCCAGTTTCAGGATGCTAGAGATGGAGCTGGACTATCATCCGGAGCTGTGAGACAATACAGTCAGGAGGCCGCAGCTTAAACTGCTGGAAGATGTCCTCTTTCCCGACAGGGTGGTTGATAACTGGGTGACGGTGAAAAACTTCCAGGCAAAGCCTGATGACCTGCTCATTGCCACCTACCCCAAATCAGGTGAGTGGAGAACAGGCCTCACGTTGGGGGGAGGGCCCAGGCCTCACGGTGGAGGGAGAGGGCCCAGGCCTCACGGTGGAGGGCGAGGGCCCAGGCTTCACGGTGGAGGGCGTGGGCCCAGGCCTGACGGTTCTGGGAGAGGGCTCAGGCCTCACGGTGGAGGGCGAGGGCCCAGGCTTCACGGTGGAGGGCGTGGGCCCAGGCCTGATGGTTCTGGGAGAGGGCCCAGGCCTCACGGTGGAGGGCGAGGGCCCAGGCCTGACGGTTTAGGGAGAGGGCCCAGGCCTCACTGTGGAGATGTGGGCCGAGGCCTCAGGTGGAGAGGGGGGGCCCAGGCCTCAGGGTGGAGGGCCCAGGCCTCACAGTTCAGGGAGAGGGCCCAGGCCTCTGGGTGGAGGGCGAGGGCCCAGGCCTCAGTTGGCGAGGTGGCCCAGGCCTCACGGTGGAGGGCGAGGCCCCCAGGCCTCAGTTGGCGAGGTGGCCCAGGCGTCACGGTGGAGGGATAGGCCCCCAGGCCTCATGTGGAGGGAGAGGGCCCAGGCCTGTGGGTGGAAGGAGAGAGGCCCATGGCCAAAAGGTAGAGTGTAAGGGCCCAGGATAAGTGGGGACACCGTTTGAGGAGGGTAATGTGCTGGGTTGATGTGGACTGCACTTGATGCAGTGTAGCGAGAGACAGACCTTCAACACTTGATGAGATGCAACACAATTGTCTCAACTATTATACATGTTCAACTGTGGGTCGACACTATGCTGACTTGACTGGAGACCTGATACTAGCCTAACCAAACATACTGGCTACCACATGGTGTTTGCACTGGCTGCTGCTCACGAACTCTGACTGTCTCAGAGGCTGGGTCCCGAGAGAACGGGAAACCTAGTGCCCTCTGGCTTTATAGTGGCCGTGTCCTGTCTGCTGATTGGCTGCTGTGTTCTGTGTGCTTACTGGCCATCCTGTGTGTCAATCACTGCCTGTCTGCACTCCATTATATACATGGATGTATATTATGACATCTCCCCCATTTTTTTGTGATTAGATAATAAATATTAAGGTGCGTGTGCGTGTGGATATGTATATGTGCCTGACTATATACAGAATGTGCTAAAATGAACTTACATACATAGGAAGGTGTCGCTAGTGCAGATATAGGGCAGATGAAACGGTAAATGCCCTTTGGCATCATCTCTGCCTCAGAGGTATTTCACCGCATAATGGAACAAATGATGGAGGGTATGGAGGGGGTGCGAGTGTACGTCGACGATGTCATAATCTGGTCCACAACTCCTCAAGATCACACCGATCGCCTCAAGCGGGTGTTCCACAGGATCGACGAGCATGGCCTCCGACTCAACAGGGCCAAATGCTCATTCGGTCAATCAGAAATCAAATTCCTCGGCGACCACATCTCGCAGCAAGGCGTGCGGCCAGATTCTGACAAGGTTTCGGTGATCAACGCCATGAAGACCCCAGAGGACAAGAAGGCGGTCCTCCGCTTTCTAGGGATGGTCAACTTCCTCGGGAAGTTCATTCCCAATATGGCGTCCCACACCACAGCCCTCCGCCATCTCGTCAGAAAGTCGACGGACTTCCAGTGGCTGCCCGCTCATGAGAAAGAATGGCCGGAGCTGAGCGCAAAACTCACCATAGCCCCGGTTCTGGCGTTTTTCGACCCGACCAAGGAGACCAAGATATCCACTGACGCGAGCCAGGATGGCATTGGGGCGGTGCTCCTCCAGCGGGATGACTCCTCCTCCTGGGCCCCAGTAGCGTTTGCCTCCAGAGCCATGACGCCCACTGAGCAACTGTACGCTCAGATTGAGAAGGAATGCCTGGGCCTCCTCACAGGGATCGACAAGTTCCATGATTATGTGTATGGCCTCCCCAAATTCACGGTCGAGACGGCCCACAGGCCATTGGTACACATCATCCAAAAAGACCTCAATGACCTGACTCCACGGTTACAACGCATCCTCCTCAAACTCCGCCGCTACGATTTCGACCTGGTTTACACCCCGGGCAAAGAGCTCATTGTTGCCGATGCTCTCTCCAGATCTAGCACCACACCGTGTGAGCAAACTGACATTGTCTGTCAGATAGACGCACAGGTGCAACTCTGTGCCTCCAACTTTCCAGCTTCTGATGAGAGGGTCGTGCAAATTCGTGAGGAGACGGCCAGGGATCCTCTGCTCCAGCGGGTGATGCAGCACCTCACGAATGGCTGGCAGAAGGGACAGCGTCCCCAGTTTTACAATGCCAAGGACGGTCTAACGGTGGTAGACGGCACCGTCATGAAGCTCGACAGAATTGTGATCCCACAGAGCAAGCGAGATTTGATTCTCGGCCAAATCCACCTGCTCACCTGGGGGTGGGAAAATGTCGCCGTCGAGCTCGAGAGGCTGTCTACTGCCCGGGCATCAGCCAAGATGTCACCAACACGATCCTCAATTGCCCGACGTGTGAAAACTCCCAGCCGGCACAGCCTAAGGAGACGCTACAGCAGCATGAGATGGTGACCTCCTCATGGTCCAAATTCGGTGTTGACCTGTTCCATGCCAAGGGGCGTGACTATGTCCTCCTAGCGGACTACTTTTCCAATTACCCCGAAGTGGTCAGACTGTCTGACCTCACGTCGGGGGCGGTGAACAAGGCACGCAAAGGAAACTTTTGCCCGACATGGGATCCCACTCACGGTGATGAGTGACAATGGCCTCGGTTTTCTCAGCCAGGAGTGGTCAGATTTTGCCCGGCTGTACAACTTTTGGCACGTCACATCCAGCCCCCGCTACCCCCAGTCGAATGGGAAGGCCGAGAAAGGGGTCCACATTGTCAAAGGTTTGTTGTGTAAAGCTGCTGACTCGGGCTCCGATTTCAACCTGGTGCTGTTGGCCTATAGAGTGACCCCTCTGTCCACTGGGTTGTCCCCAGCGCAGCTCCTCATGAACCGCACACTGCGAACGACGGTTCCGGCCATCCACATTCCAGGACCTTGACAACTTCCCGGTCACACAGAGGATGCAGCAGTCTCGGGCCCAATACAAGTCGGCGTACGACGCCCACGCCACAGATCTCCCCGAGCTGGTCCCTGCTGACCGAATTCGTGTTCAGCTGCCTGACGGTGGCTGGTCCACCACAGCTGTGATGGTCAAGCAAGTGGCCCCGAGATTGTTCCTCGTTCGCATGCCTGATGGCTCCTTTCTCTGACGTAACAGGCGGGCACTGCGTAGACTTCCACACCGCTACTCGACCGTGATGTCTCACCTCACACACTGCTTCCTCCGGACGCGCCCTTCCACAAGGCCACCGATCTACCAGCTATTCTACCGACCTCTACGACCACCGCATTGGAGGCAGTCCCGCCCGTTCAGGTGCAGGCGGCCCCTGACCCACCCTTGAGGCGGTCAATCAGAATTTGTTGCCCGCCACAGAGACTGAATTTATAGACTGACTCATGCATTACCTTGTTATCTCATCGTTTTGACATCAGTACATATCGTTTTTCTCATGTGTTATCTGCCCTCTATCTCCACTAGACACCTTCCCATGTAAATACGTTAGCATATTCTGTATATAGTCAAGTTCCTGTACACAAATTCATTATTTATTGAACTGAACACATATTTTTTTAGAAAAAAAAAAGGGTGGGAGATGCCATTATATACATCCATGTAGATAATGGAGTGCAGACAGGCAGTGATTGACACACAGGATGACCAATGAACACACAGAACACAGCAGCCAATCAGCAGACAGGACACGGCCACTATAAAGCCAGAGGGCACGAGGTTTCCTGCTCTCTCGGGATCCAGCCTCTGAGACAGTCAGAGCCCGTGAGCAGCAGCCAGTGCTAACACCATGTGGTAGTCAGTTAGTCTGGTCAGGTTAGACACAGGTCTCCAGTCAAGTCAGCACAGTGTCAACCCACAGTGAAGCATATATTATAGTCAGATGTTAAATAAAATCGTGTTGCATCACATCAGGTTTGGAAGCCTGTCTCCCTCTCTACACCGCATCAAATGCTGTCAACATAGACCCCGCTTACCCAACACGTTATGGTACCTCCCTGATACAAAGAGAGGGACTGAGAGACACCAGTCAGTGTACAGATATCTCCCTGAGAGAGAGAGGGGACTGAGAGACACCAGTCAGTGTACAGATATCTCCCTGAGAGAGAGGGGGACTGAGAGACACCAGTCAGTGTACAGATATCTCACTGAGAGAGAGGGGACTGAGAGACACCAGTCAGTGTACAGATATCTCACTGAGAGAGAGAGGGACTGAGAGACACCAGTCAGTGTACAGATATCTCCCTGAGAGAGAGGGGACTGAGAGACACCAGTCAGTGTACAGATATCTCCCTGAGAGAGAGGGGACTGAGAGACACCAGTCAGTGTACAGATATCTCCCTGAGAGAGAGGGGACTGAGAGACACCAGTCAGTGTACAGATATCTCCCTGAGAGAGAGGGGACTGAGAGACACCAGTCAGTGTACAGATATCTCCCTGAGAGAGAGGGGACTGAGAGACACCAGTCAGTGTACAGATATCTCCCTGAGAGAGAGGGGACTGAGAGACACCAGTCAGTGTACAGATATCTCCCTGAGAGAGAGGGGACTGAGAGACACCAGTCAGTGTACAGATATCTCCCTGAGAGAGAGGGGACTGAGAGACACCAGTCAGTGTACAGATATCTCCCTGAGAGAGAGAGGGACTGAGAGACACCAGTCAGTGTACAGATATCTCCCTGAGAGAGAGAGGGGACTGAGAGACACCAGTCAGTGTACAGATATCTCCCTGAGAGAGAGAGGGGACTGAGAGACACCAGTCAGTGTACAGATATCTCCCTGAGAGAGAGGGGACTGAGAGACACCAGTCAGTGTACAGATATCTCCCTGAGAGAGAGAGGGGACTGAGAGACACCAGTCAGTGTACAGATATCTCCCTGAGAGAGAGAGGGGACTGAGAGACACCAGTCAGTGTACAGATATCTCCCTGAGAGAGAGAGGGGACTGAGAGACACCAGTCAGTGTACAGATATCTCCCTGAGAGAGAGGGGGACTGAGAGACACCAGTCAGTGTACAGATATCTCCCTGAGAGAGAGAGGGGACTGAGAGACACCAGTCAGTGTACAGATATCTCCCTGAGAGAGAGGGGACTGAGAGACACCAGTCAGTGTACAGATATCTCCCTGAGAGAGAGGGGACTGAGAGACACCAGTCAGTGTACAGATATCTCCCTGAGAGAGAGGGGGACTGAGAGACACCAGTCAGTGTACAGATATCTCCCTGAGAGAGAGGGGACTGAGAGACACCAGTCAGTGTACAGATATCTCCCTGAGAGAGAGGGGACTGAGAGACACCAGTCAGTGTACAGATATCTCCCTGAGAGAGAGGGGGACTGAGAGACACCAGTCAGTGTACAGATATCTCCCTGAGAGAGAGGGGACTGAGAGACACCAGTCAGTGTACAGATATCTCCCTGAGAGAGAGGGGACTGAGAGACACCAGTCAGTGTACAGATATCTCCCTGAGAGAGAGGGGACTGAGAGACACCAGTCAGTGTACAGATATCTCCCTGAGAGAGAGAGGGGACTGAGAGACACCAGTCAGTGTACAGATATCTCCCTGAGAGAGAGGGGACTGAGAGACACCAGTCAGTGTACAGATATCTCCCTCAGAGAGAGGGGACTGAGAGACACCAGTCAGTGTACAGATATCTCCCTGAGAGAGAGAGGGGACTGAGAGACACCAGTCAGTGTACAGATATCTCCCTGAGAGAGAGAGGGGACTGAGAGACACCAGTCAGTGTACAGATATCTCCCTGAGAGAGAGGGGACTGAGAGACACCAGTCAGTGTACAGATATCTCCCTGAGAGAGAGGGGACTGAGAGACACCAGTCAGTGTACAGATATCTCCCTGAGAGAGAGAGGGGACTGAGAGACACCAGTCAGTGTACAGATATCTCCCTGAGAGAGAGAGGGACTGAGAGACACCAGTCAGTGTACAGATATCTCCCTGAGAGAGAGGGGACTGAGAGACACCAGTCAGTGTACAGATATCTCCCTGAGAGAGAGAGGGGACTGAGAGACACCAGTCAGTGTACAGATATCTCCCTGAGAGAGAGAGGGGACTGAGAGACACCAGTCAGTGTACAGATATCTCCCTGAGAGAGAGGGGACTGAGAGACACCAGTCAGTGTACAGATATCTCCCTGAGAGAGAGAGGGGACTGAGAGACACCAGTCAGTGTACAGATATCTCCCTGAGAGAGAGAGGGGACTGAGAGACACCAGTCAGTGTACAGATATCTCCCTGAGAGAGAGAGGGGACTGAGAGACACCAGTCAGTGTACAGATATCTCCCTGAGAGAGAGGGGACTGAGAGACACCAGTCAGTGTACAGATATCTCCCTGAGAGAGAGAGGGGACTGAGAGACACCAGTCAGTGTACAGATATCTCCCTGAGAGAGAGGGGACTGAGAGACACCAGTCAGTGTACAGATATCTCCCTGAGAGAGAGGGGACTGAGAGACACCAGTCAGTGTACAGATATCTCCCTGAGAGAGAGGGGACTGAGAGACACCAGTCAGTGTACAGATATCTCCCTGAGAGAGAGGGGACTGAGAGACACCAGTCAGTGTATAGATATCTCCCTGAGAGAGAGAGGGGACTGAGAGACACCAGTCAGTGTACAGATATCTCCCTGAGAGAGAGGGGACTGAGAGACACCAGTCAGTGTACAGATATCTCCCTGAGAGAGAGAGGGGACTGAGAGACACCAGTCAGTGTACAGATATCTCCCTGAGAGAGAGAGGGGACTGAGAGACACCAGTCAGTGTACAGATATCTCCCTGAGAGAGAGAGGGGACTGAGAGACACCAGTCAGTGTACAGATATCTCCCTGAGAGAGAGGGGACTGAGAGACACCAGTCAGTGTACAGATATCTCCCTGAGAGAGAGAGGGGACTGAGAGACACCAGTCAGTGTACAGATATCTCCCTGAGAGAGAGGGGACTGAGAGACACCAGTCAGTGTACAGATATCTCCCTGAGAGAGAGGGGACTGAGAGACACCAGTCAGTGTACAGATATCTCCCTGAGAGAGAGGGGACTGAGAGACACCAGTCAGTGTACAGATATCTCCCTGAGAGAGAGGGGACTGAGAGACACCAGTCAGTGTACAGATATCTCCCTGAGAGAGAGGGGACTGAGAGACACCAGTCAGTGTACAGATATCTCCCTGAGAGAGAGGGGACTGAGAGACACCAGTCAGTGTACAGATATCTCCCTGAGAGAGAGAGGGGACTGAGAGACACCAGTCAGTGTACAGATATCTCCCTGAGAGAGAGGGGACTGAGAGACACCAGTCAGTGTACAGATATCTCCCTGAGAGAGAGGGGACTGAGAGACACCAGTCAGTGTACAGATATCTCCCTGAGAGAGAGGGGGACTGAGAGACACCAGTCAGTGTACAGATATCTCCCTGAGAGAGAGAGGGGACTGAGAGACACCAGTCAGTGTACAGATATCTCCCTGAGAGAGAGGGGACTGAGAGACACCAGTCAGTGTACAGATATCTCCCTGAGAGAGAGGGGACTGAGAGACACCAGTCAGTGTACAGATATCTCCCTGAGAGAGAGGGGACTGAGAGACACCAGTCAGTGTACAGATATCTCCCTGAGAGAGAGGGGACTGAGAGACACCAGTCAGTGTACAGATATCTCCCTGAGAGAGAGGGGACTGAGAGACACCAGTCAGTGTACAGATATCTCCCTGAGAGAGAGAGGGGTCTGAGAGACACCAGTCAGTGTACAGATATCTCCCTGAGAGAGAGGGGACTGAGAGACACCAGTCAGTGTACAGATATCTCCCTGAGAGAGAGGGGGACTGAGAGACACCAGTCAGTGTACAGATATCTCCCTGAGAGAGAGGGGACTGAGAGACACCAGTCAGTGTACAGATATCTCCCTGAGAGAGAGAGGGGACTGAGAGACACCAGTCAGTGTACAGATATCTCCCTGAGAGAGAGGGGGGGACTGAGAGACACCAGTCAGTGTACAGATATCTCCCTGAGAGAGAGAGGGGACTGAGAGACACCAGTCAGTGTACAGATATCTCCCTGAGAGAGAGGGGACTGAGAGACACCAGTCAGTGTACAGATATCTCCCTGAGAGAGAGAGGGGACTGAGAGACACCAGTCAGTGTACAGATATCTCCCTGAGAGAGAGGGGACTGAGAGACACCAGTCAGTGTACAGATATCTCCCTGAGAGAGAGAGGGGACTGAGAGACACCAGTCAGTGTACAGATATCTCCCTGAGAGAGAGAGGGGACTGAGAGACACCAGTCAGTGTACAGATATCTCCCTGAGAGAGAGGGGACTGAGAGACACCAGTCAGTGTACAGATATCTCCCTGAGAGAGAGGGGACTGAGAGACACCAGTCAGTGTACAGATATCTCCCTGAGAGAGAGAGGGGACTGAGAGACACCAGTCAGTGTACAGATATCTCCCTGAGAGAGAGGGGACTGAGAGACACCAGTCAGTGTACAGATATCTCCCTGAGAGAGAGGGGACTGAGAGACACCAGTCAGTGTACAGATATCTCCCTGAGAGAGAGGGGACTGAGAGACACCAGTCAGTGTACAGATATCTCCCTGAGAGAGAGAGGGGACTGAGAGACACCAGTCAGTGTACAGATATCTCCCTGAGAGAGAGAGGGGACTGAGAGACACCAGTCAGTGTACAGATATCTCCCTGAGAGAGAGAGGGGACTGAGAGACACCAGTCAGTGTACAGATATCTCCCTGAGAGAGAGAGGGGACTGAGAGACACCAGTCAGTGTACAGATATCTCCCTGAGAGAGAGAGGGGACTGAGAGACACCAGTCAGTGTACAGATATCTCCCTGAGAGAGAGAGGGGACTGAGAGACACCAGTCAGTGTACAGATATCTCCCTGAGAGAGAGAGGGGACTGAGAGACACCAGTCAGTGTACAGATATCTCCCTGAGAGAGAGGGGACTGAGAGACACCAGTCAGTGTACAGATATCTCCCTGAGAGAGAGAGGGGACTGAGAGACACCAGTCAGTGTACAGATATCTCCCTGAGAGAGAGAGGGGACTGAGAGACACCAGTCAGTGTACAGATATCTCCCTGAGAGAGAGGGGACTGAGAGACACCAGTCAGTGTACAGATATCTCCCTGAGAGAGAGGGGACTGAGAGACACCAGTCAGTGTACAGATATCTCCCTGAGAGAGAGGGGAGTGAGAGACACCAGTCAGTGTACAGATATCTCCCTGAGAGAGAGGGGACTGAGAGACACCAGTCAGTGTACAGATATCTCCCTGAGAGAGAGGGGGACTGAGAGACACCAGTCAGTGTACAGATATCTCCCTGAGAGAGAGAGGGGACTGAGAGACACCAGTCAGTGTACAGATATCTCCCTGAGAGAGAGGGGACTGAGAGACACCAGTCAGTGTACAGATATCTCCCTGAGAGAGAGAGGGGACTGAGAGACACCAGTCAGTGTACAGATATCTCCCTGAGAGAGAGAGGGGACTGAGAGACACCAGTCAGTGTACAGATATCTCCCTGAGAGAGAGGGGACTGAGAGACACCAGTCAGTGTACAGATATCTCCCTGAGAGAGAGGGGACTGAGAGACACCAGTCAGTGTACAGATATCTCCCTGAGAGAGAGAGGGGGACTGAGAGACACCAGTCAGTGTACAGATATCTCCCTGAGAGAGAGAGGGGACTGAGAGACACCAGTCAGTGTACAGATATCTCCCTGAGAGAGAGAGGGGACTGAGAGACACCAGTCAGTGTACAGATATCTCCCTGAGAGAGAGGGGACTGAGAGACACCAGTCAGTGTACAGATATCTCCCTGAGAGAGAGGGGACTGAGAGACACCAGTCAGTGTACAGATATCTCCCTGAGAGAGAGAGGGGACTGAGAGACACCAGTCAGTGTACAGATATCTCCCTGAGAGAGAGAGGGGACTGAGAGACACCAGTCAGTGTACAGATATCTCCCTGAGAGAGAGAGGGGACTGAGAGACACCAGTCAGTGTACAGATATCTCCCTGAGAGAGAGGGACTGAGAGACACCAGTCAGTGTACAGATATCTCCCTGAGAGAGAGGAGACTGAGAGACACCAGTCAGTGTACAGATATCTCCCTGAGAGAGAGGGGACTGAGAGACACCAGTCAGTGTACAGATATCTCCCTGAGAGAGAGGGACTGAGAGACACCAGTCAGTGTACAGATATCTCCCTGAGAGAGAGGGGACTGAGAGACACCAGTCAGTGTACAGATATCTCCCTGAGAGAGAGAGGGGACTGAGAGACACCAGTCAGTGTACAGATATCTCCCTAGAGAGAGGGGACTGAGAGACACAGTCAGTGTACAGATATCTCCCTGAGAGAGAGGGGACTGAGAGACACCAGTCAGTGTACAGATATCTCCCTGAGAGAGAGGGGACTGAGAGACACCAGTCAGTGTACAGATATCTCCCTGAGAGAGAGGGGACTGAGAGACACCAGTCAGTGTACAGATATCTCCCTGAGAGAGAGGGGACTGAGAGACACCAGTCAGTGTACAGATATCTCCCTGAGAGAGAGGGGGACTGAGAGACACCAGTCAGTGTACAGATATCTCCCTGAGAGAGAGAGGTGACTGAGAGACACCAGTCAGTGTACAGATATCTCCCTGAGAGAGAGGGGGACTGAGAGACACCAGTCAGTGTACAGATATCTCCCTGAGAGAGAGGGGACTGAGAGACACCAGTCAGTGTACAGATATCTCCCTGAGAGAGAGAGGGGACTGAGAGACACCAGTCAGTGTACAGATATCTCCCTGAGAGAGAGGGGACTGAGAGACACCAGTCAGTGTACAGATATCTCCCTGAGAGAGAGGGGACTGAGAGACACCAGTCAGTGTACAGATATCTCCCTGAGAGAGAGGGGACTGAGAGACACCAGTCAGTGTACAGATATCTCCCTGAGAGAGAGAGGGGACTGAGAGACACCAGTCAGTGTACAGATATCTCCCTGAGAGAGAGGGGACTGAGAGACACCAGTCAGTGTACAGATATCTCCCTGAGAGAGAGGGGACTGAGAGACACCAGTCAGTGTACAGATATCTCCCTGAGAGAGAGGGACTGAGAGACACCAGTCAGTGTACAGATATCTCCCTGAGAGAGAGAGGGGACTGAGAGACACCAGTCAGTGTACAGATATCTCCCTGAGAGAGAGGGGACTGAGAGACACCAGTCAGTGTACAGATATCTCCCTGAGAGAGAGGGGACTGAGAGACACCAGTCAGTGTACAGATATCTCCCTGAGAGAGAGAGGGGACTGAGAGACACCAGTCAGTGTACAGATATCTCCCTGAGAGAGAGGGGACTGAGAGACACCAGTCAGTGTACAGATATCTCCCTGAGAGAGAGAGGGGACTGAGAGACACCAGTCAGTGTACAGATATCTCCCTGAGAGAGGAGGGGGACTGAGAGACACCAGTCAGTGTACAGATATCTCCCTGAGAGAGAGGGGACTGAGAGACACCAGTCAGTGTACAGATATCTCCCTGAGAGAGGGGGGACTGAGAGACACCAGTCAGTGTACAGATATCTCCCTGAGAGAGAGGGGGACTGAGAGACACCAGTCAGTGTACAGATATCTCCCTGAGAGAGAGAGGGGACTGAGAGACACCAGTCAGTGTACAGATATCTCCCTGAGAGAGAGGGGACTGAGAGACACCAGTCAGTGTACAGATATCTCCCTGAGAGAGAGGGGACTGAGAGACACCAGTCAGTGTACAGATATCTCCCTGAGAGAGAGGGGACTGAGAGACACCAGTCAGTGTACAGATATCTCCCTGAGAGAGAGAGGGGACTGAGAGACACCAGTCAGTGTACAGATATCTCCCTGAGAGAGAGGGGACTGAGAGACACCAGTCAGTGTACAGATATCTCCCTGAGAGAGAGAGGGGACTGAGAGACACCAGTCAGTGTACAGATATCTCCCTGAGAGAGAGGGGACTGAGAGACACCAGTCAGTGTACAGATATCTCCCTGAGAGAGAGGGGACTGAGAGACACCAGTCAGTGTACAGATATCTCCCTGAGAGAGAGAGGGGACTGAGAGACACCAGTCAGTGTACAGATATCTCCCTGAGAGAGAGAGGGGACTGAGAGACACCAGTCAGTGTACAGATATCTCCCTGAGAGAGAGGGGGACTGAGAGACACCAGTCAGTGTACAGATATCTCCCTGAGAGAGAGGGGGACTGAGAGACACCAGTCAGTGTACAGATATCTCCCTGAGAGAGAGAGGGGACTGAGAGACACCAGTCAGTGTACAGATATCTCCCTGAGAGAGAGAGGGGACTGAGAGACACCAGTCAGTGTACAGATATCTCCCTGAGAGAGAGAGGGGACTGAGAGACACCAGTCAGTGTACAGATATCTCCCTGAGAGAGAGGGGACTGAGAGACACCAGTCAGTGTACAGATATCTCCCTGAGAGAGAGGGGGGACTGAGAGACACCAGTCAGTGTACAGATATCTCCCTGAGAGAGAGAGGGGACTGAGAGACACCAGTCAGTGTACAGATATCTCCCTGAGAGAGAGGGGACTGAGAGACACCAGTCAGTGTACAGATATCTCCCTGAGAGAGAGGGGACTGAGAGACACCAGTCAGTGTACAGATATCTCCCTGAGAGAGAGGGGACTGAGAGACACCAGTCAGTGTACAGATATCTCCCTGAGAGAGAGGGGACTGAGAGACACCAGTCAGTGTACAGATATCTCCCTGAGAGAGAGGGGACTGAGAGACACCAGTCAGTGTACAGATATCTCCCTGAGAGAGAGGGGACTGAGAGACACCAGTCAGTGTACAGATATCTCCCTGAGAGAGAGAGGGGACTGAGAGACACCAGTCAGTGTACAGATATCTCCCTGAGAGAGAGGGGGACTGAGAGACACCAGTCAGTGTACAGATATCTCCCTGAGAGAGAGGGGACTGAGAGACACCAGTCAGTGTACAGATATCTCCCTGAGAGAGAGAGGGGACTGAGAGACACCAGTCAGTGTACAGATATCTCCCTGAGAGAGAGGGGACTGAGAGACACCAGTCAGTGTACAGATATCTCCCTGAGAGAGAGGGGACTGAGAGACACCAGTCAGTGTACAGATATCTCCCTGAGAGAGAGGGGACTGAGAGACACCAGTCAGTGTACAGATATCTCCCTGAGAGAGAGGGGACTGAGAGACACCAGTCAGTGTACAGATATCTCCCTGAGAGAGAGGGGACTGAGAGACACCAGTCAGTGTACAGATATCTCCCTGAGAGAGAGAGGGGACTGAGAGACACCAGTCAGTGTACAGATATCTCCCTGAGAGAGAGGGGACTGAGAGACACCAGTCAGTGTACAGATATCTCCCTGAGAGAGAGGGGACTGAGAGACACCAGTCAGTGTACAGATATCTCCCTGAGAGAGAGGGGACTGAGAGACACCAGTCAGTGTACAGATATCTCCCTGAGAGAGAGAGGGACTGAGAGACACCAGTCAGTGTACAGATATCTCCCTGAGAGAGAGAGGGGACTGAGAGACACCAGTCAGTGTACAGATATCTCCCTGAGAGAGAGGGGACTGAGAGACACCAGTCAGTGTACAGATATCTCCCTGAGAGAGAGAGGGACTGAGAGACACCAGTCAGTGTACAGATATCTCCCTGAGAGAGAGGGACTGAGAGACACCAGTCAGTGTACAGATATCTCCCTGAGAGAGAGAGGGGACTGAGAGACACCAGTCAGTGTACAGATATCTCCCTGAGAGAGAGGGGACTGAGAGACACCAGTCAGTGTACAGATATCTCCCTGAGAGAGAGGGGACTGAGAGACACCAGTCAGTGTACAGATATCTCCCTGAGAGGGGGGACTGAGAGACACCAGTCAGTGTACAGATATCTCCCTGAGAGAGAGGGGACTGAGAGACACCAGTCAGTGTACAGATATCTCCCTGAGAGAGAGAGGGGACTGAGAGACACCAGTCAGTGTACAGATATCTCCCTGAGAGAGAGGGGACTGAGAGACACCAGTCAGTGTACAGATATCTCCCTGAGAGAGAGGGGACTGAGAGACACCAGTCAGTGTACAGATATCTCCCTGAGAGAGAGGGGACTGAGAGACACCAGTCAGTGTACAGATATCTCCCTGAGAGAGAGAGGGGACTGAGAGACACCAGTCAGTGTACAGATATCTCCCTGAGAGAGAGGGGGACTGAGAGACACCAGTCAGTGTACAGATATCTCCCTGAGAGAGAGGGGGACTGAGAGACACCAGTCAGTGTACAGATATCTCCCTGAGAGAGAGAGGGGACTGAGAGACACCAGTCAGTGTACAGATATCTCCCTGAGAGAGAGAGGGGACTGAGAGACACCAGTCAGTGTACAGATATCTCCCTGAGAGAGAGGGGACTGAGAGACACCAGTCAGTGTACAGATATCTCCCTGAGAGAGAGGGGACTGAGAGACACCAGTCAGTGTACAGATATCTCCCTGAGAGAGAGGGGGACTGAGAGACACCAGTCAGTGTACAGATATCTCCCTGAGAGAGAGAGGGGACTGAGAGACACCAGTCAGTGTACAGATATCTCCCTGAGAGAGAGGGGACTGAGAGACACCAGTCAGTGTACAGATATCTCCCTGAGAGAGAGGGACTGAGAGACACCAGTCAGTGTACAGATATCTCCCTGAGAGAGAGGGACTGAGAGACACCAGTCAGTGTACAGATCTCCCTGAGAGAGAGGGGACTGAGAGACACCAGTCAGTGTACAGATATCTCCCTGAGAGAGAGGGGACTGAGAGACACCAGTCAGTGTACAGATATCTCCCTGAGAGAGAGGGGGACTGAGAGACACCAGTCAGTGTACAGATATCTCCCTGAGAGAGGAGGGGACTGAGAGACACCAGTCAGTGTACAGATATCTCCCTGAGAGAGAGGGGGGACTGAGAGACACCAGTCAGTGTACAGATATACTCCTGAGAGAGAGGGGGCTGAGAGACACCAGTCAGTGTACAGATATCTCCCTGAAGAGAGAGGGGACTGAGAGACACCAGTCAGTGTACAGATATCTCCCTGAGAGAGAGGGACTGAGAGACACCAGTCAGTGTACAGATATCTCCCTGAGAGAGAGGGGACTGAGAGACACCAGTCAGTGTACAGATATCTCCCTGAGAGAGAGGGGACTGAGAGACACCAGTCAGTGTACAGATATCTCCCTGAGAGAGAGAGGGGACTGAGAGACACCAGTCAGTGTACAGATATCTCCCTGAGAGAGAGGGGACTGAGAGACACCAGTCAGTGTACAGATATCTCCCTGAGAGAGAGGGGACTGAGAGACACCAGTCAGTGTACAGATATCTCCCTGAGAGAGAGGGGACTGAGAGACACCAGTCAGTGTACAGATATCTCCCTGAGAGAGAGGGGACTGAGAGACACCAGTCAGTGTACAGATATCTCCCTGAGAGAGAGGGGACTGAGAGACACCAGTCAGTGTACAGATATCTCCCTGAGAGAGAGGGGACTGAGAGACACCAGTCAGTGTACAGATATCTCCCTGAGAGAGAGAGGGGACTGAGAGACACCAGTCAGTGTACAGATATCTCCCTGAGAGAGAGGGGACTGAGAGACACCAGTCAGTGTACAGATATCTCCCTGAGAGAGAGAGGGGACTGAGAGACACCAGTCAGTGTACAGATATCTCCCTGAGAGAGAGGGGACTGAGAGACACCAGTCAGTGTACAGATATCTCCCTGAGAGAGAGAGGGGACTGAGAGACACCAGTCAGTGTACAGATATCTCCCTGAGAGAGAGAGGGGACTGAGAGACACCAGTCAGTGTACAGATATCTCCCTGAGAGAGAGGGGACTGAGAGACACCAGTCAGTGTACAGATATCTCCCTGAGAGAGAGGGGGGAGAGACACCAGTCAGTGTACAGATATCTCCCTGAGAGAGAGGGGGACTGAGAGACACCAGTCAGTGTACAGATATCTCCCTGAGAGAGAGAGGGGACTGAGAGACACCAGTCAGTGTACAGATATCTCCCTGAGAGAGAGAGGGGACTGAGAGACACCAGTCAGTGTACAGATATCTCCCTGAGAGAGAGGGGACTGAGAGACACCAGTCAGTGTACAGATATCTCCCTGAGAGAGAGAGGGGACTGAGAGACACCAGTCAGTGTACAGATATCTCCCTGAGAGAGAGGGGACTGAGAGACACCAGTCAGTGTACAGATATCTCCCTGAGAGAGAGAGGGGACTGAGAGACACCAGTCAGTGTACAGATATCTCCCTGAGAGAGAGGGGACTGAGAGACACCAGTCAGTGTACAGATATCTCCCTGAGAGAGAGAGGGGACTGAGAGACACCAGTCAGTGTACAGATATCTCCCTGAGAGAGAGAGGGGACTGAGAGACACCAGTCAGTGTACAGATATCTCCCTGAGAGAGAGGGGACTGAGAGACACCAGTCAGTGTACAGATATCTCCCTGAGAGAGAGAGGGGACTGAGAGACACCAGTCAGTGTACAGATATCTCCCTGAGAGAGAGGGGACTGAGAGACACCAGTCAGTGTACAGATATCTCCCTGAGAGAGAGAGGGGACTGAGAGACACCAGTCAGTGTACAGATATCTCCCTGAGAGAGAGGGGACTGAGAGATACCAGTCAGTGTACAGATATCTCCCTGAGAGAGAGGGACTGAGAGACACCAGTCAGTGTACAGATATCTCCCTGAGAGAGAGGGGACTGAGAGACACCAGTCAGTGTACAGATATCTCCCTGAGAGGGGGGACTGAGACACCAGTCAGTGTACAGATATCTCCCTGAGAGAGAGGGGACATGAGAGACACCAGTCAGTGTACAGATATCTCCCTGACGAGAGAGGGGGACTGAGAGACACCAGTCAGTGTACAGATATCTCCCTGAGAGAGGGGGGACTGAGAGACACCAGTCAGTGTACAGATATCTCCGTGAGAGAGGAGGGGACTGAGAGACACCAGTCAGTGTACAGATATCTCCCTGAGAGAGAGGGGGGACTGAGAGACACCAGTCAGTGTACAGATATCTCCCTGGGAGAGAGGGGACTGAGAGACACCAGTCAGTGTACAGATATCTCCCTGAGAGAGAGGGGACTGAGAGACACCAGTCAGTGTACAGATATCTCCCTGAGAGAGAGGGGACTGAGAGACACCAGTCAATGTACAGATATCTCCCTGAAAGAGAGAGGGGACTGAGAGACACCAGTCAGTGTACAGATATCTCCCTGAGAGAGAGGGGACTGAGAGACACCAGTCAGTGTACAGATATCTCCCTGAGAGAGAGAGGGGACTGAGAGACACCTGTCAGTGTACAGATATCTCTCTGAGAGAGAGGGACCGAGAGACACCAGTCAGTGCACAGATATCTCCCTGAAAGAGGGAGGGGACTGAGAGACACCAGTCAGTGTACAGATATCTCCCTGAGAGAGAGAGGGGACTGAGAGACACCAGTCAGTGTACAGATATCTCCCTGAGAGAGAGGGGACTGAGAGACACCAGTCAGTGTACAGATATCTCCCTGAGAGAGAGGGACCGAGAGACTCCAGGCAGTGTTCAGATATCTCCCTGAGAGAGAGGGGATTGAGAGACACCAGTCAGTGTACAGATATCTCCCTGAGAGAGAGAGGGGACTGAGAGACACCAGTCAGTGTACAGATATCTCCCTGAGAGAGAGGGGACTGAGAGACACCAGTCAGTGTACAGATATCTCCCTGAGAGAGAGAGGGACTGAGAGACACCAGTCAGTGTACAGATATCTCCCTGAGAGAGAGGGGACTGAGAGACACCAGTCAGTGTACAGATATCTCCCTGAGAGAGAGGGGACTGAGAGACACCAGTCAGTGTACAGATATCTCCCTGAGAGAGAGGGGGACTGAGAGACACCAGTCAGTGTACAGATATCTCCCTGAGAGAGAGAGGGGACTGAGAGACACCAGTCAGTGTACAGATATCTCCCTGAGAGAGAGGGGGACTGAGAGACACCAGTCAGTGTACAGATATCTCCCTGAGAGAGAGGGGGACTGAGAGACACCAGTCAGTGTACAGATATCTCCCTGAGAGAGAGGGGGACTGAGAGACACCAGTCAGTGTACAGATATCTCCCTGAGAGAGAGGGGGGACTGAGAGACACCAGTCAGTGTACAGATATCTCCCTGAGAGAGAGAGGGGACTGAGAGACACCAGTCAGTGTACAGATATCTCCCTACGAGAGAGGGGACTGAGAGATACCAGTCAGTGTACAGATATCTCCCTGAGAGAGAGGGAACTGAGAGACACCAGTCAGTGTACAAATATCTCCCTGAGAGTGAGGACTGAGTGACACCAGTCAGTGTGGACATCTCCCTGAGAGAGGGGACAGAGAGACACCAGTCAGTGTACAGATATCTCCCTGACAGAGAGGGGGGACTGGGAGACACCAGTCAGGGTACAGATATCTCCCTCAGAGAGGGGGGACTGAGAGACACCAGTCAGTGTACAGATATTTCCGTGAGAGAGGAGGGACTGAGAGACACCAGTCAGTATACAGATATCTCCCTGAGAGAGAGGGGGGACTGAGAGACACCAGTCAGTGTACAGATAACACTCTGGGAGAGAGGGGGCTGAGAGACACCAGTCAGTGTACAGATATCTCCCTGAGAGAGAGAGGGGACTGTGAGACACCAGTCAGTGTACAGATATCTCCCTGAGAGAGAGGGGACTGAGAGACACCAGTCAGTGTACAGATATCTCCCTGAGAGAGAGGGGACTGAGAGACACCAGTCAGTGTACAGATATCTCCCTGAGAGAGAGGGGACTGAGAGACACCAGTCAGTGTACAGATATCTCCCTGAGAGAGAGGGGGGACTGAGAGACACCAGTCAGTGTACAGATATCTCCCTGAGAGAGAGGGGACTGAGAGACACCAGTCAGTGTACAGATATCTCCCTGAGAGAGAGGGGGACTGAGAGACACCAGTCAGTGTACAGATATCTCCCTGAGAGAGAGAGGGGACTGAGAGACACCAGTCAGTGTACAGATATCTCCCTGAGAGAGAGGGGACTGAGAGACACCAGTCAGTGTACAGATATCTCCCTGAGAGAGAGGGGGACTGAGAGACACCAGTCAGTGTACAGATATCTCCCTGAGAGAGAGAGGGGACTGAGAGACACCAGTCAGTGTACAGATATCTCCCTGAGAGAGAGGGGACTGAGAGACACCAGTCAGTGTACAGATATCTCCCTGAGAGAGAGAGTGGACTGAGAGACACCAGTCAGTGTACAGATATCTCCCTGAGAGTGAGGACTGAGAGACACCAGTCAGTGTACAGATATCTCCCTGAGAGAGAGAGGGGACTGAGAGACACCAGTCAGTGTACAGATATCTCCCTGAGAGAGAGGGGGACTGAGAGACACCAGTCAGTGTACAGATATCTCCCTGATAGAGAGAGGGGACTGAGAGACACCAGTCAGTGTACAGATATCTCCCTGAGAGAGAGGGGGGACTGAGAGACACCAGTCAGTGTACAGATATCTCCCTGAGAGAGAGGGGGACTGAGAGACACCAGTCAGTGTACAGATACATCCCTGAGAGAGAGAGGGGCTGAGAGACACCAGTCAGTGTACAGATATCTCCCTGAGAGAGAGGGGACTGAGAGACACCAGTCAGTGTACAGATATCTCCCTGAGAGAGAGGGACTGAGAGACACCAGTCAGTGTACAGATATCTCCCTGAAGAGAGAGGGGACTGAGAGACACCAGTCAGTGTACAGATATCTCCCTGAGAGAGAGAGGGGACTGAGAGACACCAGTCAGTGTACAGATATCTCCCTGAGAGAGAGGGGACTGAGAGACACCAGTCAGTGTACAGATATCTCCCTGAGAGAGAGGGGACTGAGAGACACCAGTCAGTGTACAGATATCTCCCTGAGAGAGAGGGGACTGAGAGACACCAGTCAGTGTACAGATATCTCCCTGAGAGAGAGGGGACTGAGAGACACCAGTCAGTGTACAGATATCTCCCTGAGAGAGAGAGGGACTGAGAGACACCAGTCAGTGTACAGATATCTCCCTGAGAGAGAGGGGGACTGAGAGACACCAGTCAGTGTACAGATATCTCCCTGAGAGAGGGGGACTGAGAGACACCAGTCAGTGTACAGATATCTCCCTGAGAGAGAGGGGGACTGAGAGACACCAGTCAGTGTACAGATATCTCCCTGAGAGAGAGGGGGGACTGAGAGATACCAGTCAGTGTACAGATATCTCCCTGAGAGAGAGGGGACTGAGAGACACCAGTCAGTGTACAGATATCTCCCTGACAGAGAGGGGGGACTGAGAGACACCAGTCAGGGTACAGATATCTCCCTCAGAGAGAGGGGGACTGAGAGACACCAGTCAGTGTACAGATATTCCCCTGGGAGAGAGGGGACTGAGAGACACCAGTCAGTAGTACAGATATCTCCCTGAGAGAGAGGGGGACTGAGAGACACCAGTCAGTGTACAGATATCTCCCTGATAGAGAGAGGGGACTGAGAGACACCAGCCAGTGTACAGATATTTCCCTGAGAGAGAGGGGGGACTGAGAGACACCAGTCAGTGTACAGATATCTCCCTGAGAGAGAGGGGGGACTGAGAGACACCAGTCAGTGTACAGATACTCCCTGAGAGAGAGAGGGGGACTGAGAGACACCAGTCAGTGTACAGATATCTCCCTGAGAGAGAGAGGGGACTGAGAGACACCAGTCAGTGTACAGATATCTCCCTGAGAGAGAGGGGACTGAGAGACACCAGTCAGTGTACAGATATTCCCTGAGAGAGAGAGGACTGAGAGACACCAGTCAGTGTACAGATATCTCCCTGAGAGAGAGAGGGGACTGAGAGACACCAGTCAGTGTACAGATATCTCCCTGAAGAGAGAGGGGACTGAGAGACACCAGTCAGTGTACAGATATCTCCCTGAGAGAGAGGGGACTGAGAGACACCAGTCAGTGTACAGATATCTCCCTGAGAGAGAGGGACTGAGAGACACCAGTCAGTGTACAGATATCTCCCTGAGAGAGAGGGACTGAGAGACACCAGTCAGTGTACAGATATCTCCCTGAGAGAGAGGGGACTGAGAGACACCAGTCAGTGTACAGATATCTCCCTAGAGAGAGAGGGGACTGAGAGACACCAGTCAGTGTACAGATATCTCCCTGGGAGAGAGAGGGGACTGAGAGACACCAGTCAGTGTACAGATATCTCCCTGAGAGTGAGGACAGAGAGACACCAGTCAGTGTAGACATCTCCCTGAGAGAGAGAGGGGACTGAGAGACACCAGTCAGTGTACAGATAACACTCTGAGAGAGAGGGGACTGAGAGACACCAGTCAATGTACAGATATCTCCCAGAGAGAGGTGACTGAGAGATACCAGTCAGTGTACAGATATCTCCCTGAGAGAGAGGGGGGACTGAGAGACACCAGTCAATGTACAGATATCTCCCTGAGAGAGAGAGAGGGGACTGAGAGAAACCAGTCAGTGTACAGATATCTCCCTGAGAGAGAGAGGGGGGACTGAGAGAAACCAGTCAGTGTACAGATATCTCCCTGAGAGAGACAGGGGACTGAGAGACACCAGTCAGAGACCGGCTGCTCCAGCGGGTGATGCAGCACCTCACGAATGGCTGGCAGAAGGGACAGCGTCCCCAGTTTCACAATGTCAAGGACGGTCTAACGGTGGTAGACGGCACCGTCATGAAGCTTGATAGAATTGTGATCCCACAGAGCAAGCGAGATTTGATTCTCGGCCAAATCCACCTGCTCACCTGTGGGTGGGAAAATGTCGCCGTCGAGCTCGAGAGGCTGTCTACTGCCCGGGCATCAGCCAAGATGTCACCAACACGGTCCTCAATTGCCCGACGTGTCAAAACTCCCAGCCTGCCCAGCCTAAGGAGACGCTACAGCAGCATGAGATGGTGACCTCCTCATGGTCCAAATTCGGTGTTGACCTGTTCCATGCCAAGGGGCGTGACTATGTCCTCCTAGCGGACTACTTTTCCAATTACCCCGAAGTGGTCAGACTGTCTGACCTCACGTCGGCGGCGGTGAACAAGGCACGCAAGGAAACTTTTGCCCGACATGGGATCCCACTCACGGTGATGAGTGACAATGGCCTCGGTTTTCTCAGCCAGGAGTGGTCAGATTTTGCCCGGCTGTACAACTTTTGGCACGTCACATCCAGCCCCCGCTACCCCCAGTCGAATGGGAAGGCCGAGAAAGGGGTCCACATTGTCAAAGGTTTGTTGTGTAAAGCTGCTGACTCGGGCTCCGATTTCAACCTGGCGCTGTTGGCCTATAGAGTGATCCCTCTGTCCACTGGGTTGTCCCCAGCGCAGCTCCTCATGAACCGCACACTGCGAACGACGGTTCCGGCTATCCACATTCCGGAGCTTGACAACTTCCCGGTCATACAGAGGATGCAGCAGTCTCGGGCCCAATACAAGTCGGTGTCCGACGCCCACGCCACAGATCTCCCCGAGCTGGTCCCTGCTGACCGAATTCGTGTTCAGCTGCCTGACGGTGGCTGGTCCGCCACGGCTGTGGTGGTCAAGCAAGTGGCCCCGAGATTGTTCCTCGTTCGCATGCCTGATGGCTCCTTTCTCCGGTGTAACAGGCGGGCACTGCGTAGACTTCCACACCGCTACTCGACCGTGATGTCCTCCTCACACACTGCTTCCTCCGGACGCGCCCTTCCACAAGGCCACCGATCTACCAGCTATTCTACCGACCTCTTCGACCACCGCATTGGAGGCAGTCCCGCCCGTTCAGGTGCAGGCGGCCCCTGACCCACCCTTGAGGCGGTCAACCAGAATTCATCGCCCGCCACAGAGACTGAATTTATAGACTGACTCATGCATTACCTTGTTATCTCATCGTTTACACATCAGTACATATCGTTTTTCTCATGTGTTATCTGCCCTCTATCTCCACTAGACACCTTCCCATGTAAATACGTTAGCATATTCTGTATATAGTCAAGTTCCTGTATACAAATTCATTATTTATTGAACTGAACGCATATTTTTATAGAGAAAAAAAGGGGTGGGAGATGCCATAATATACATCCATGTAGATAATGGAGTGCAGACAGGCAGTGATTGACACACAGGATGACCAATGAACACACAGAACACAGCAGCCAATCAGCAGACAGGACACGGCCACTATAAAGCCAGAGGGCACGAGGTTTCCTGCTCTCTCGGGATCCAGCCTCTGAGACAGTCAGAGCCCGTGAGCAGCAGCCAGTGCTAACACCATGTGGTAGTAAGTTAGTCTGGTCAGGTTAGACACAGGTCTCCAGTCAAGTCAGCACAGTGTCAACCCACAGTGAAGCATATATTATAGTCAGATGTTAAATAAAATCGTGTTGCATCACATCAGGTTTGGAAGCCTGTCTCCCTCTCTACACCGCATCAAATGCTGTCAACATAGACCCCGCTTACCCAACACGTTATGGTACCTCCCTGATACAAAGAGAGGACTGAGAGACACCAGTCAGTGTACAGATATCTCCCTGAGAGAGAGAGGGGACTGAGAGACACCAGTCAGTGTACAGATATCTCCCTGAGAGAGAGGGGGGACTGAGAGACACCAGTCAGTGTACAGATATCTCACTGAGAGAGAGGGGACTGAGAGACACCAGTCAGTGTACAGATATCTCACTGAGAGAGAGAGGGACTGAGAGACACCAGTCAGTGTACAGATATCTCCCTGAGAAAGAGGGGACTCAGACACCAGTCAGTGTACAGATATCTCCCTGAGAGAGAGAGGGGACTGAGAGACACCAGTCAGTGTACAGATATCTCCCTGAGAGAGAGGGGACTGAGAGACACCAGTCAGTGTACAGATATCTCCCTGAGAGAGAGAGGGACTGAGAGACACCAGTCAGTGTACAGATATCTCCCTGAGAGAGAGAGGGGACTGAGAGACACCAGTCAGTGTACAGATATCTCCCTGAGAGAGAGAGGGGACTGAGAGACACCAGTCAGTGTACAGATATCTCCCTGAGAGAGAGGGGACTGAGAGACACCAGTCAGTGTACAGATATCTCCCTGAGAGAGAGAGGGGACTGAGAGACACCAGTCAGTGTACAGATATCTCCCTGAGAGAGAGAGGGGACTGAGAGACACCAGTCAGTGTACAGATATCTCCCTGAGAGAGAGAGGGGACTGAGAGACACCAGTCAGTGTACAGATATCTCCCTGAGAGAGAGAGGGGACTGAGAGACACCAGTCAGTGTACAGATATCTCCCTGAGAGAGAGGGGACTGAGAGACACCAGTCAGTGTACAGATATCTCCCTGAGAGAGAGAGGGACTGAGAGACAGCAGTCAGTGTACAGATATCTCCCTGAGAGAGAGAGGCGACTGAGAGACACCAGTTAGTGTACAGATATCTCCCTGAGAGAGAGGGGACTGAGAGACACCAGTCAATGTACAGATATCTCCCTGAGAGAGGGGACTGAGAGACACCAGTCAGTGCACAGATATCTCCCTGAGAGAGAGGGAACTGAGAGACACCAGCCTGTGCACAGATATCTCCCTGAGAGAGAGAGGGGACTGAGAGACACCAGTCAGTGTACAGATATCTCACTGAGAGAGAGAGGGACTGAGAGACACCAGTCAGTGTACAGATATCTCCCTGAGAAAGAGGGGACTGAGAGACACCAGTCAGTGTACAGATATCTCCCCTGAGAGAGAGAGGGGACTGAGAGACACCAGTCAGTGTACAGATATCTCCCTGAGAGAGAGGGGACTGAGAGACACCAGTCAGTGTACAGATATCTCCCTGAGAGAGAGAGGCGACTGAGAGACACCAGTCAGTGTACAGATATCTCCCTGAGAGAGAGGGGACTGAGAGACACCAGTCAGTGTACAGATATCTCCCTGAGAGAGAGAGGGGACTGAGAGACACCAGTCAGTGTACAGATATCTCCCTGAGAGAGAGGGGACTGAGAGACACCAGTCAGTGTACAGATATCTCCCTGAGAGAGAGAGGGGACTGAGAGACACCAGTCAGTGTACAGATATCTCCCTGAGAGAGAGAGGGGACTGAGAGACACCAGTCAGTGTACAGATATCTCCCTGAGAGAGAGAGGGGACTGAGAGACACCAGTCAGTGTACAGATATCTCCCTGAGAGAGAGAGGGGACTGAGAGACACCAGTCAGTGTACAGATATCTCCCTGAGAGAGAGGGGACTGAGAGACACCAGTCAGTGTACAGATATCTCCCTGAGAGAGAGAGGGACTGAGAGACACCAGTCAGTGTACAGATATCTCCCTGAGAGAGAGAGGGGACTGAGAGACACCAGTCAGTGTACAGATATCTCCCTGAGAGAGAGGGGACTGAGAGACACCAGTCAATGTACAGATATCTCCCTGAGAGAGGGGACTGAGAGACACCAGTCAGTGCACAGATATCTCCCTGAGAGAGAGGGAACTGAGAGACACCAGCCTGTGCACAGATATCTCCCTGAGAGAGAGAGGGGACTGAGAGACACCAGTCAGTGTACAGATATCTCCCTCAGAGAGAGGGGACTCAGAGACACCAGTCAGTGTACAGATATCTCCCTGAGAGAGAGAGGGGACTGAGAGACACCAGTCAGTGTAAAGATATCTCCCTGAGAGAGAAGGGACTGAGAGACACCAGTCAGTGTACAGATATCTCCCTGAGAGAGAGGGACTGACAGACACCAGTCAATGCACAGAAATCTCCCAGAAAGAGAGAGGGGACTGAGAGACACCAGTCAGTGTACAGATATCTCCCTGAGAGAGAGAGGGGACTGAGAGACACCAGTCAGTGTACAGATATCTCCCTGAGAGAGAGGGGACTGAGGCACACCAGTCAGTGTACAGATATCTCCCTGAGAGAGAGAGAGGATGAGAGGCACCAGTCAGTGTACAGATATCTCCCTGAGAGAGAGGGGGGACTGAGAGACACCAGTCAGTGTACAGATATCTCCCTGAGAGAGAGAGAGGACTGAGAGACACCAGTCAGTGTACAGAGATCTCCCTGAGAGAGGGGACTGAGAAACACCAGTCTGTGTACAGATATCTCCCTGAGAGAGAGAGGGGACTGAGAGACACCAGTCAGTGTACAGATATCTCCCTGAGAGAGAGAGGGGACTGAGAGACACCAGTCAGTGTACAGATATCTCCCTGAGAGAGAGGGGACTGAGAGACACCAGTCAGTGTACAGATATCTCCCTGAGAGAGAGAGGGGACTGAGAAACACTAGTCAGTGTACAGATATCTCCCTGAGAGAGTGAGGGGACTGAGAGACACCAGTCAGTGTACAGATATTTCCCTGAGAGAGAGAGGGGACTGAGAGACACCAGTCAGTGTACAGATATCTCCGTGAGAGAGAGGGGACTGAGAGACACCAGTCAGTGTACAGATATCTCCCTGAGTGTGTCACGCTATGCAGACATGTGCAAAATGAGATATAGACAGGCAGCCAATGAACACAGAGAACAGGACATGACCAATCAGCAGGTAGAACACTTGTGGGTGGTATCTCACTATAAAAGGCATGAGGCCCTCACAGTCGGCCTCTTTCCACTGGGGCCATCTACAGAGTGAGTCAGGGTGTATGTGCAGGAGCACACCTCCAGCACGTGGCTAAGAGCTAGTCTGGTTCAGTCAGACAGAGTGTCCACACTTAGGTAAGCAGAGAGTCAAACTCACAGAGAACTGAGCTAACTGTGTGACAGGGTCAATAAACCAAATTGAACTAACTTCAAGGCTCGAAGTATATTTCAGTTATAGCTGCATCCAGTTGCAGCCCGTGCTATCTCATTGTGCTTAAAACAACATGGTACCAGAAATGGATATGCTTAGGTGGCTGACCTCAATCTGTTCCGTGACGACCAGCGAATGTATCCCGGCACCATGGAGAAGATTCAGCCTCTTCACCAGATCAGGACCTCCGGCAATCTCAGTGCCAACTGGCGGACAATCAATCAGGTTTTCTGCTGTACATCGAAGCCTCAGACCTCGAGGGTGCGTCTGATACAATATGATTGCGCTTCTCCTCTCAACTGCGAGTGATCAAGCCATGGAACTCTTCAACTCGTTAAACTTCACCGAAGGCCCGGTCAAGACAAAGTTTCAGACCATCCTGGACACGTTTGATAGTCACTGTGAAGTGGGCACCAATGAAAGCTTGATATATTCACACAGCGTCTACAAGGTAAAGATGAATCTTTCAACTCCTCCTTAACTAACCTCCGCCTGCTCGCGCAGCCCTGCTACTTTGGTGATGTTGCTGACTCCATGATCAGAGACCAAATCGTGTTTGGAGTTCACTCTGATCCTCTGAGAGAGCAGCTACTGAAAATCCAGCATATGACCCTGCCAGTCGCCATTGAAACATGAACAGTGCATGAGCACGCCAAAAATCGGTATTCCCAATACAAATCGGCTGAAACTGAGAAACTTGCCTCCCATGAGGCAGAGAGTGTGCAGGCCATCGTCCCGGATGCAGCGCCTCAGCATTGAAGACAGCGGCCATCTCGCCCGCTTTTCCCGGGGCCCCACGCATGCGCGATGCGAACGGGATAACGAAGCGGCCGATACCCACACTGCGCAGGTGCGAACGTCTGCCGACCGCACTGCGCATGTGCAACGACGCACAAAGCGTAACGACGTCGTGACGTGCCCAAACTGCGGCAACGCCCACTTAAAGAAACGCTGCCCTGCTGGAGGCTGGCGATGTTTAAACTGAGGGAAGCCTGGACACTATGCAGCCTTCTGCAGGTCTGCAACACCAGTCAGGGGCCAGCGTTCCTAACTCCAACGCAGGCCCGCTCGGAGTGTACAACAAGGTTTACAGGATTCTGATCCTGGCAGGACACGGATCCAGAGGACGATTGCCTGGAGTCCCCCTACCGTGTGGGCATGGTCGGCGCACAGAACTGCAAACAGCTAAACCGTGTGTGCGCAGCCCTACAAGCAGCTAAACCGTGTGCACGCAGGCCTGCAAGCAGCTAAACCGTGTGCACGCAGGCCTGCAAGCAGCTAAACCGTGTGTGCGCAGCCCTACAAGCAGCTAAACCGTGTGCACGCAGGCCTGCAAGCAGCTAAACCGTGTGTGCGCAGCCCTACAAGCAGCTAAACCGTGTGCACGCAGGCCTGCAAGCAGCTAAACCGTGTGTGCGCAGCCCTACAAGCAGCTAAACCGTGTGCACGCAGGCCTGCAAGCAGCTAAACCGTGTGTGCGCAGCCCTACAAGCAGCTAAACCGTGTGCACGCAGCCCTACAAGCAGCTAAACCGTGTGCACGCAGCCCTACAAGCAGCTAAACCGTGTGCACGCAGCCCTACAAGCAGCTAAACCGTGTGTGTGCACGCAGGCCTGCAAGCAGCTAAACCGTGTGTGCGCGCAGGCCTCAAGCAGCTAAACCGTGTGTGTGCACGCAGGCCTGCAAACAGCTAAACCGTGTGTGTGCACGCAGGCCTGCAAGCAGCTAAACCATGTGTGCGCGCAGGCCTCAAGCAGCTAAACCGTGTGTGTGCACGCAGGCCTGCAAACAGCTAAACCGTGTGTGTGCACGCAGGCCTTCAAGCAGCTAAACCGTGTGCACACAGGCCTGCAAGCAGCTAAACCGTGTGTGCGCAGGCCTGCAAACAGCTAAACCGTGTGTGCGCAGGCCTGCAAACAGCTAAACCGTGTGCATGCAGGCCTGCAAGCAGCTAAACCGTGTGTGCGCAGGCCTGCAAACAGCTAAACCGTGTGCATGCAGGCTTGCAAGCAGCTAAACCGTGTGTGCGCAGGCCTGAAAGCAGCTAAACCGTGTGCATGCAGGCCTGCAAGCAGCTAAACCGTGTGCATGCAGGCCTGCAAGCAGCTAAACCGTGTGCATGCAGGCCTGCAAGCAGCTGAACCGTGTGCACGCAGGCCTGCAAACAGCTGAACCGTGTGCAGCGAGTCTACACAATGACCTCCCCCAACGTGGATCTTCAGGCCGGCATTGACGATATCCTCGCTCAGTATCCGGATGTGTTTGACGGGATGGGCACGCTGCCATAATGGGTACAAGATCCTACTGCGACCTGATGCCAAGCCAGTGGTCCATGCCCCACGCCGGGTCCCAGCTCCGCTGAAGGAACGCCTGAAGGAACAGCTCAAGGTGCTGCAGCAGCAGGGGATCATTTCCATGGTAACCGAACCCACTGACTGGGTCAGTTCCATGGTGGGGGTTACAAAACCCTCTGGAGACCTGCGCATCTGCATTGATCCCAAGGATCTCAGGAAGAATATAATGTGGGAACACTACCCCATCCCGAAGCGGGAGGAACCAACCAGTGAGATGGCTCACGCACGTTTCACCAAGTTAGATGTTTGACATGGATTCTGGCCAATCCAGCTGGATGAGTTCAGGAGAAGGCTCTGCACCTTCAACGCACCGTTTGGCAGGTACTGCTGTAACCGTATACCGTTCGGCATCGTCTCGGCATCGGAGATCTTCCATCGCATCATGGAGCAGATGGTGGACGGCATTGAAGGGGTCGTGTTTACGTGGACGACATCATCATATGGTCCACGGCCCCTGAGGAGCATGTTTCCCGTCTCCAGCAGGTATTCCGCCGTGCCCACGCCAACGGCCTGAAGCTGAACAGCGCCAAATGTTGCTTTGGCAAGTCGACACTCAAGTTCCTCGGAGACCAGATCTCTCAGCCGGGCGTGCGCCCCGACACAGACAAGGTCAAGGCTATCGCAGCCCCGGAAGACAAAATGGCGATGCTGTGCTTCCTCGGTATGGTCAATTTTCTGGGCAAGTTCATCCCAAACCCGGCCTCACGCACCACGGCCCTACGAAACCTAGTGAAGAAGTTCATTGCCTTTGAGTGGAAGGCGGCCCATCAGGCAGAGAGGTTGGAGCTGAAAGCCAAGCTCACCACTGCTCCTGTATTGGCATTTTTCGACCCAGACACGGAGAGAAGATCTCGACAGAGGTGAGCCAGGATGGCATCGGTGCGGTGTTGCTGCAACGTGATGACACTATATCCTGGGCACCGGCTACCCACGCATCAGGGGCAATGACGCCCACCGAACAAAGGTCAGCACAAATAGAGAAGGATTGCCTGGGTCCTCTCACTGGCATTCTCAAGTTTCACGACTATGTCTATGGCCGACATTCACAATCGAGATGGATCACAGGCCCCTGGTCCACATTATCCACAAGGACCTTAATGACATGATGCCTCGGCTGCAGCACATCCTCCTCAAACTCAGAAGGTACGATTTTGACCTGTACTACACGCCTGGCAAAGAGCTCATCATTGCCGATATACTGTCCCCTCCATCACCATCATTGCCGATATACTGTCCCCCTCCATCACCATCATTGCCGATACACTGTCCCCTCCATCACCATCATTGCCGATACACTGTCCCCTCCATCACCATCATTGCCGATATACTGTCCCGCTCCATCACCATCATTGCCGATATACTGTCCCCTCCATCACCATCATTGCCGATATACTGTCCCCTCCATCACCATCATTGCCGATATACTGTCCCCTCCATCACCATCATTGCCGATATACTGTCCCCTCCATCACCATCATTGCCGATATACTGTCCCCTCCATCACCATCATTGCCGATACACTGTCCCGCTCCATCACCATCATTGCCGATACACTGTCCCCTCCATCACCATCATTGCCGATACACTGTCCCGCTCCATCACCATCATTGCCGATATACTGTCCCCTCCATCACCATCATTGCCGATACACTGTCCCCTCCATCACCATCATTGCCGATACACTGTCCCCTCCATCACCATCATTGCCTGATACACTGTCCCCTCCATCACCATCATTGCCGATACACTGTCCCCTCCATCACCATCATTGCCGATATACTGTCCCCTCCATCACCATCATTGCCGATATACTGTCCCCTCCATCACCATCATTGCCGATATACTGTCCCCTCCATCACCATCATTGCCGATACACTGTCCCCTCCATCACCATCATTGCCGATATACTGTCCCCTCCATCACCATCATTGCCGATACTACTGTCCCCTCCATCACCATCATTGCCGATACACTGTCCCCTCCATCACCATCATTGCCGATATACTGTCCCCTCCATCACCATCATTGCCGATACACTGTCCCCTCCATCACCATCATTGCCGATACACTGTCCCGCTCCATCACCATCATTGCCGATATACTGTCCCGCTCCATCACCATCATTGCCGATACACTGTCCCCTCCATCACCATCATTGCCGATATACTGTCCCCTCCATCACCATCATTGCCGATATACTGTCCCCTCCATCACCATCATTGCCGATATACTGTCCCCTCCATCACCATCATTGCCGATATACTGTCCCCTCCATCACCATCATTGCCGATATACTGTCCCCTCCATCACCATCATTGCCGATATACTGTCCCCTCCATCACCATCATTGCCGATACACTGTCCCCTCCATCACCATCATTGCCGATACACTGTCCCCTCCATCACCATCATTGCCGATATACTGTCCCCTCCATCACCATCATTGCCGATATACTGTCCCGCTCCATCACCATCATTGCCGATACACTGTCCCCTCCATCACCATCATTGCCGATACACTGTCCCGCTCCATCACCATCATTGCCGATATACTGTCCCCTCCATCACCATCATTGCCGATACACTGTCCCCTCCATCACCATCATTGCCGATATACTGTCCCCTCCATCACCATCATTGCCGATATACTGTCCCCTCCATCACCATCATTGCCGATATACTGTCCCCTCCATCACCATCATTGCCGATATACTGTCCCCTCCATCACCATCATTGCCGATATACTGTCCCCCTCCATCACCATCATTGCCGATATACTGTCCCCTCCATCACCATCATTGCCGATATACTGTCCCCTCCATCACCATCATTGCCGATACACTGTCCCCTCCATCACCATCATTGCCGATACACTGTCCCGCTCCATCACCATCATTGCCGATATACTGTCCCGCTCCATCACCATCATTGCCGATATACTGTCCCCTCCATCACCATCATTGCCGATACACTGTCCCCTCCATCACCATCATTGCCGATACACTGTCCCCTCCATCACCATCATTGCCGATATACTGTCCCCTCCATCACCATCATTGCCGATATACTGTCCCCTCCATCACCATCATTGCCGATACACTGTCCCCTCCATCACCATCATTGCCGATATACTGTCCCCTCCATCACCATCATTGCCGATACACTGTCCCCTCCATCACCATCATTGCCGATACACTGTCCCCTCCATCACCATCATTGCCGATATACTGTCCCCTCCATCACCATCATTGCCGATACACTGTCCCGCTCCATCACCATCATTGCCGATACACTGTCCCGCTCCATCACCATCATTGCCGATACACTGTCCCCTCCATCACCATCATTGCCGATATACTGTCCCCTCCATCACCATCATTGCCGATATACTGTCCCCTCCATCACCATCATTGCCGATACACTGTCCCGCTCCATCACCATCATTGCCGATATACTGTCCCCTCCATCACCATCATTGCCGATACACTGTCCCGCTCCATCACCATCATTGCCGATATACTGTCCCCTCCATCACCATCATTGCCGATATACTGTCCCCTCCATCACCATCATTGCCGATACTGTCCCGCTCCATCACCATCATTGCCGATACACTGTCCCCTCCATCACCATCATTGCCGATACACTGTCCCCTCCATCACCATCATTGCCGATATACTGTCCCCTCCATCACCATCATTGCCGATATACTGTCCCCTCCATCACCATCATTGCCGATACACTGTCCCGCTCCATCACCATCATTGCCGATACACTGTCCCCTCCATCACCATCATTGCCGATATACTGTCCCCTCCATCACCATCATTGCCGATATACTGTCCCCTCCATCACCATCATTGCCGATATACTGTCCCGCTCCATCACCATCATTGCCGATACACTGTCCCCTCCATCACCATCATTGCCGATACACTGTCCCGCTCCATCACCATCATTGCCGATACTGTCCCCTCCATCACCATCATTGCCGATACACTGTCCCGCTCCATCACCATCATTGCCGATACTGTCCCGCTCCATCACCATCATTGCCGATACACTGTCCCCTCCATCACCATCATTGCCGATACACTGTCCCCTCCATCACCATCATTGCCGATATACTGTACCCTCCATCACCATCATTGCCGATACACTGTCCCCTCCATCACCATCATTGCCGATACACTGTCCCCTCCATCACCATCATTGCCGATACACTGTCCCCTCCATCACCATCATTGCCGATATACTGTCCCCTCCATCACCATCATTGCCGATACACTGTCCCGCTCCATCACCATCATTGCCGATATACTGTCCCCTCCATCACCATCATTGCCGATATACTGTCCCCTCCATCACCATCATTGCCGATACACTGTCCCCTCCATCACCATCATTGCCGATATACTGTCCCGCTCCATCACCATCATTGCCGATATACTGTCCCTCTCCATCACCATCATTGCCGATATACTGTCCCCTCCATCACCATCATTGCCGATATACTGTCCCCTCCATCACCATCATTGCCGATACACTGTCCCGCTCCATCACCATCATTGCCGATACACTGTCCCCTCCATCACCATCATTGCCGATACACTGTCCCCTCCATCACCATCATTGCCGATACACTGTCCCCTCCATCACCATCATTGCCGATATACTGTCCCGCTCCATCACCATCATTGCCGATATACTGTCCCCTCCATCACCATCATTGCCTGATACACTGTCCCGCTCCATCACCATCATTGCCGATATACTGTCCCCTCCATCACCATCATTGCCGATATACTTTCCCCTCCATCACCATCATTGCCGATACTGTCCCGCTCCATCACCATCATTGCCGATATACTGTCCCCTCCATCACCATCATTGCCGATACACTGTCCCCTCCATCACCATCATTGCCGATACACTGTCCCGCTCCATCACCATCATTGCCGATACACTGTCCCCTCCATCACCATCATTGCCGATACACTGTCCCGCTCCATCATCATCATTGCCGATACACTGTCCCGCTCCATCACCATCATTGCCGATACACTGTCCCCTCCATCACCATCATTGCCGATACACTGTCCCGCTCCATCACCATCATTGCCGATATACTGTCCCCTCCATCACCATCATTGCCGATATACTGTCCCCTCCATCACCATCATTGCCGATATACTGTCCCGCTCCATCACCATCATTGCCGATATACTGTCCCCTCCATCACCATCATTGCCGATACACTGTCCCCTCCATCACCATCATTGCCGATACACTGTCCCGCTCCATCACCATCATTGCCGATATACTGTCCCCTCCATCACCATCATTGCCGATACACTGTCCCGCTCCATCACCATCATTGCCGATACACTGTCCCGCTCCATCACCATCATTGCCGATATACTGTCCCCTCCATCACCATCATTGCCGATATACTGTCCCCTCCATCACCATCATTGCCGATATACTGTCCCCTCCATCACCATCATTGCCGATACACTGTACCGCTCCATCACCATCATTGCCGATACACTGTCCCCTCCATCGCCATCATTGCCGATATACTGTCCCCTCCATCACCATCATTGCCGATATACTGTCCCCTTCATCACCATTATTGCCGATACACTGTCCCTCTCCATCACCATCATTGCCGATATACTGTCCCCTCCATCACCATCATTGCCGATACACTGTCCCCTCCATCACCATCATTGCCGATACACTGTCCCCTCCATCACCATCATTGCCGATACACTGTCCCCTCCATCACCATCATTGCCGATACACTGTCCCCTCCATCACCATCATTGCCGATACACTGTCCCGCTCCATCACCATCATTGCCGATATACTGTCCCCTCCATCACCATCATTGCCGATACACTGTCCCCTCCATCACCATCATTGCCGATACACTGTCCCCTCCATCACCATCATTGCCGATATACTGTCCCGCTCCATCACCATCATTGCCGATATACTGTCCCCTCCATCACCTTCATTGCCGATATACTGTCCCCTCCATCACCATCATTGCCGATACACTGTCCCGCTCCATCACCATCATCGCCGATATACTGTCCCGCTCCATCACCATCATTGCCGATATACTGTCCCCTCCATCACCATCATTGCCGATACACTGTCCCGCTCCATCACCATCATTGCCGATACACTGTCCCCTCCATCACCATCATTGCCGATACACTGTCCCCTCCATCACCATCATTGCCGATATACTGTCCCCTCCATCACCATCATTGCCGATATACTGTCCCGCTCCATCACCATCATTGCCGATACACTGTCCCGCTCCATCACCATCATTGCCGATATACTGTCCCGCTCTATCACCATCATTGCCGATATACTGTCCCCTCCATCACCATCATTGCCGATATACTGTCCCCTCCATCACCATCATTGCCGATATACTGTCCCCTCCATCACCATCATTGCCGATACACTGTCCCCTCCATCACCATCATTGCCGATATACTGTCCCGCTCAATTACCATCATTGCCGATATACTGTCCCCTCCATCACCATCATTGCCAATATACTGTCCCCTCCATCACCATCATTGCCGATACACTGTCCCGCTCCATCACCATCATTGCCGTTACACTGTCCCCTCCATCACCATCATTGCCGATACACTGACCCGCTCCATCACCATCATTGCCGATATACTGTCCCCTCCATCACCATCATTGCCGATACACTGTCCCGCTCCATTACCATCATTGCCGATACACTGTCCCGCTCCATTACCATCATTGCTGATACACTGTCCCCTCCATCACCATCATTGCCGATATACTGTCCCCTCCATCACCATCATTGCCGATATACTGTCCCCTCCATCACCATCATTGCCGATATACTGTCCCCTCCATCACCATCATTGCCGATATACTGTCCCCCTCCATCACCATCATTGCCGATATACTGTCCCCTCCATCACCATCATTGCCGATGCACTGTCCCGCTCCATCACCATCATTGCCGATACACTGTCCCCTCCATCACCATCATTGCCGATACACTGTCCCCTCCATCACCATCATTGCCGATACACTGTCCCGCTCCATCACCATCATTGCCGATATACTGTCCCGCTCCATCACCATCATTGCCGATACACTGTCCCCTCCATCACCATCATTGCCGATACACTGTCCCGCTCCATCACCATCATTGCCGATATACTGTCCCCTCCATCACCATCATTGCCGATATACTGTCCCCTCCATCACCATCATTGCTGATACACTGTCCCCTCCATCACCATCATTGCCGATATACTGTCCCCTCCATCACCATCATTGCCGATATACTGTCCCCTCCATCACCATCATTGCCGATATACTGTCCCCTCCATCACCATCATTGCCGATATACTGTCCCCCTCCATCACCATCATTGCCGATATACTGTCCCCTCCATCACCATCATTGCCGATACACTGTCCCCTCCATCACCATCATTGCCGATACACTGTCCCGCTCCATCACCATCATTGCCGATACACTGTCCCGCTCCATCACCATCATTGCCGATACACTGTCCCGCTCCATCACCATCATTGCCGATACACTGTCCCCTCCATCACCATCATTGCCGATATACTGTCCCCTCCATCACCATCATTGCCGATATACTGTCCCCTCCATCACCATCATTGCCGATACACTGTCCCCCTCCATCACCATCATTGCCGATACACTGTCCCCTCCATCACCATCATTGCCGATACACTGTCCCCTCCATCACCATCATTGCCGATACACTGTCCCCTCCATCACCATCATTGCCGATACACTGTCCCCTCCATCACCATCATTGCCGATACACTGTCCCCTCCATCACCATCATTGCCGATACATTGTCCCGCTCCATCACCATCATTGCCTGATACACTGTCCCCTCCATCACCATCATTGCCGATACACTGTCCCCCTCCATCACCATCATTGCCGATACACTGTCCCGCTCCATCACTGAGCCGAATGAACCACTGAACATCATCCGGCAAATTGAGTCACAGGTTGAGTCACAGGTGCAGCTGTGTGCTCGCATCCTCCCGGCATCTGATGAGAAGGTGATCCGTATCCGTGAGGAGACAGCCAAAGACCCCCTCTTGCAGCGAGTCATTCACCAACTCGCCAATGGCTGGCAGAAAGGGCAGTGCCCTCAATTCTTCAATGTGGAGGACGGCCTGGCGGTGATTGATGTTATCCTCCACAAGCTGGGCCGGATTGTCATTCCACTCAGTCTCCAGAGCTTGGTGATCTGCCAAATCCATGAGGGACACCTGGGTGTGGAAAAGTGCAGACGCAGAGCCAGGCAAGCTGACCACTGGCCCGGGATCAGCCAGGACATCTCGAACATGGTCCTTAACTGTGCGACCTGACAACGTTTCCAGCCAGCGCAGAGCAAGGAGACGCTCCAGCAGCATGAAATCGAAACCTGTCCCGTGGTCCAAGGTTGGCATTGACATCTTTCACGCCAATGGTCGTGATTACGTGTTAACCATTGATTACTTTTCCAATTACCCTGAAGTCATGAAGCTCTCAGACCTCACATCTCGGGCCGTCAGCAAGGCCTGTAAGGAGACGTTCGCCAGGCATGGTATCCCACTCACTGTCAGGAGTGACAATGGCCCGTGCTTCAGCAGCCATGAATGGTCTCTGTTTGCCCAGTCCTATCAGTTCAAACGCGTCACTTCCAGCCCACATTACCCGCAGTCCAATGGGAAGGTTGAGAAAGGGGAGCACATAGTGAATCAGCTCATCTACAAGGCCGTAGATTCTGCGTCTGACATTCACCTTGTGCTGCTTGCGTACAGGGCGACTCCTCTGTCCGCTGTCATGTCACCAGCGCAGCTCCTGATGAACAGGGACCTGCGGACGACACTTCCAGCCATACACGTGCCCAACCTGGATC